>NC_089494.1:81064268-81364268 GCF_036850765.1 Saccopteryx bilineata
GTCAGCTTCCATAGTTTCAAGCAACTCCAACATTAATGCAGTTAACTAACAGGAAACCAATGGTAGGGTTTGCTAAACAATGCAATTCGGTGCCAGATGTGGAGAACAAGGGTGGCCTTGATAATTTTGCTAAAATAGTTTTTGCTTAGATCAAATAATCTGATTATTCTGGCTCAGGTATTTAACAAAATGCAAAGATATTTATTGCTTTGCAAAGGGCCCACAACTGGCTTTGCACAGGATATGCAGGACTACCCCCAGTGTCATCATGGCTCATATACATCATATGATGTGCATGGATTTCCCAAGTGTATAGGTAATTAGATATCTAAAATAAAGTACAGGCACAGAAGGCTCAGCAATGCCATCTCCTATACATAAATCCTCTCATTATGACGGTACTATATCAATTTAAATTTTCTGTTGTGTTCTTTCTTTACAAGTCAAATGTCATCAGGTGAAGTCTGACACCGTGATACTGCGGTACTGACAAAGATTGCAAATATTGATGTTAGCACCCATTTCTGGTTGATTGACGTAAATTGTACACATTTAAAAAACAAGGATCAATCTATTTTGACAAATTTTATGTTGACAAATTTTAAAGTGCTATAAAATTTGATGAGCTAGATCAATGTACAATGTTTTGAGCTGCTATATATTTTTTTCCAGGCACCGAACAAACAGTTCATTGTTGCAAGTCTGTATGGGAGCCATGGCTTTGGGTATGTATGCAGTTTCAGAGAAACTTCAGAAGCTCAGACATGCCTTGAGCACACAAAACCAAAACGCAGTCTCTAAACCACAAATGGAGAGTATGTACCATAGACATGTGTAAATTAAAAGCTATAAAATAACATGGGCATTATAAAATTTGTGTTAAAACTGATAACAGCTTTACTGATTTACTGACAATGAAAATATATAGCATTTTTTTTGTCAGAGCATTTATCAACACTTGGCAACCCTGCACTAACTTGACATGTAAGATGATCAAAATGGATTATGTAATCTTTCCCATTCATTTCTATTGATTTTAGTTATGATAAAATTCATCAGTGTGCCTGGGAACCTTCAGGCTGAAAGGCTCTGGGAGACAAAAAAAAAAAAAAAAAAAAAAAAAGGAAAGAAAAAAAATAATTCAACTGAGTTGTAATAGGATGAATGTAATTTTAGAATAGGATTGCACAAATACAGAAGTCATGCCCTAAAGGCTGCAGCAACAAATTAATACAAATAATCCTGGCAGACTCATAAAATTACATGTCTATGCAGAGATTTACTTTTGAGATCAAATTACAAAATTTCAAGCTAAAGAATTAATGTGTAAGTGCCATTAAAAACATAGTGTGTGAAAATATTTTCAAACTTTTTAAACTTCAACAGTAATCAAAATTATTTCTCCGACTGCAAGTAACATCAAAATGCCAGCAAATGGATCATTTTAATCAGGTTTATTGATTCATGCTTTCAGTTCTTATTCAGTTAAAAACAAGGCACACTAAATACATCCTCTTATTGCTCTATAAATGCATGCAGTTCATTCCGTATATCAAAAGTAATAAATAATGGTGGTAAAACATCGAGACAGTTATAAAAATGACAACCAGCCTCAAACACAGTATTTAACAGTCCAGTCTAGAACAGTAACTGAACACAATACATAAAAGTGCCACATATGAAAACATGCAGTGTGTATATCCACTTCAGCAGCTGGGCTTTTACTTGATATCCTTTCAAAACACAGTAGGGCTTTTTACTCTCTAAACAGGGTTCACATAATGCAGAACAGTGCAAGGTAATGCGTATTGACACCAATATTATTATATTCATATGCCCAAAATCTTTAAAAACACATAAAAAAGAAGAAAATAAGCTCAGTGATCATTCTTACAGTAGGTTTAGTAAAAGTCAGAATGAAATTTTTATTGTGTAAAAGAGGAAGCTACATACGCTGAAAAAGACAAAATAAAGCTAGAAACTAAAGCAGAATAGGAAGCATGCATTTAATAGTAGAAAGCCTAAAGTTACACTCAATATAAATTGATTGAGAGCAAGAATATTGCAAACAGCATGTTGGATATGAGGCAGGCAACCTTGGCTTAACCAATAATCCAGCATCATCACTGTCATGACTGCGGCAGGGTTGGAGCAGGGAGGGGCTGTTAAAGGGAGCACCCCGCTCTCCACCCAGATGGGGTTTCCACCACCTGAATCCCCTTAAAGGCTCTTGAAAGAAATCACTTGATTATCAAATACATTCTCTGCACACCCCACCCCCAGACTAACAGACGATCTACATCACATTTATATAAAAAGAGGAAAAAATTCTTTTATGCTTAAAGTGCGTTTTGAAGGGGCTTATCTTTCTATTTCTGTTCTCCTTTTCTGAAATCAGGTAAAGGAGCTGTGGGGTTTAATTAAGAACTTACACAAGAATGTGGGGGTGCTTTATTCACAGTAAAGACTTGGAACCAACTCATTTCCAAGACGAGTCTCTGGGATTGATGAAGGAGCGTATGTTTTAGAATTAGCAGATTTTAAGCAAAAGTAAATATGCTCTAAAGCAGAAAAGTGTGCCTTTCTTTGTCCTTAAAAGAACTTCACTCAGAGCAAAGCATGCACAAATGAGGCCTGCATTACAAATAGAGCTGTGCCCATGCCAGTCGTCCAGTTTAAAGCTGGGTCCCCACTGTAATGGGTTCAGGGAGGATGCAAGTCTCCTTATCATGTTCTAACTAGAAAAAGAGAAGAGAGAAAGACAGAGAGCACAAATGTACAATATTGTGGTACATCATCTGTAATGTTTTAAAGGACAGCTCTTGTAGCAAGTGTCACTGGATTCTAAACTGTGAAAGTTACTGTCTTGATAGAAAAACACTAAATTACAAAGCCACGTTTCCATTGTTTTAAAAAAGAAAATAGAAGCCAGTGTAAAAAATTCACATCTTGAAAGAAGAATTTCACAGTGGTACCTGGGAGCATCACTTGCTGTGTTTTAGGTTTTCCATTCAAAGTGGCAAGTTTAAAACATTCTTTAGAAACAAAAGGAGTTAAGATGCTATCTTAACGGTTTGTTTCGGAGGTGGGGGGTGCTTAAGTGAGTGAATTTCCAGTGTTTGTATTATGACATACAGGCTCATACCCCACTAGATAGAGTCATAAAGATATCCTACAATATTGGCATGAACAGAAATAACAGCACAAACGTGTTTTATGTAGCAGTTTAAAAAAACTAAGACTTTTAAGTCTGCACCATGAAAACCTGACATTAACTAAAGGGTTAGATTTCCCATTACATACACAACCTGATCTTGAGACACAAAAAGTAGGTAGTTAACTTTACAAGGGGAAGTACAATAAATAAATATTCAGATATCTGGCTTAAATGCTACCAAAATATTGCAAAAACATATACCAAAATGGCCCTTTAAATTCAATACATTATTTGTTAAATGCAATACAGATTGATTTTTGTTTGTGTTTTGTCTCTATGTGTTGTGTTGGGAGGATGTCTGTGAGTGTGTGTTGAGTGTGGTTTTCCTTTTTTCTTTTTGGTTGACTGAGAACTTTTCCACTAAGTACAGAGTGAGAGGGTTTTACGTAACCAAAAGGATCTTGAGCGTTTTGCCTTTTACAAATAATTATAAAGTTACCTAAGGTCTATTTCTATCCTTGTTACTATCTGTTTACAAATACTCCCCCCCTCCAAAAAAATGCAATAAATTAAGCAAAATAGGTAATGTTTGACAATACCACATGCTCTAAGATGTAAGATTGGGGATTAAAAATTGTGCTATCATATGTAGAAATATAAACACAGGCATTTAATCTTTAAGTTTATTAGTATTGTAAAGATTTGAGAAATTTAGTCTCATCCCGTTAGCACTGAAATGCTGGTTTTAAAGTAAAAAAAGCAAGGATCTTCCTGGCAACTATAATAGTCAAAGAAAAAACAGCAGTGACTGAGGAAAAAAACTGAATTGCTGAGATGAAACTATCACTGTAACTCCCAGCAAATGTCACTGCTATCCTTATCTTATACCTGTGATTCTGGGAGCCTTCAGTTTCTCTCTGAAACTTGCTCCTGTAACCAGATCTAAATTTTTTCTTCTCTCTCCAGTTTTGCCAGTTATGCTCTAGATATAAAATTGTACAATTGTTTGGATGGGGAAGGCAGGCAAGTTGGAGGGAGAAGGGACTAGGAGGTCTCCAGAAACTATTATCGTAATAGGTCACTCCAGCTCAATTTCTTTTAAGAACAAATACTATCTACGAGGTTAATGCTCTGAGCTTTGTGTATGGCACAAGTTTTTCCAGCTTCTTTTTTCTATGTCAGCCAAAATATTCTACCTCTAGAATTGAATTAGAATCAATGAACAAATGCACAAAAAAGGGAGCATGTCCAGTCTAACAGATCACAAAATGGATACAAAACATTGAGTCACGGTGCACCAGAAATGAGAACAAAGTTAATATACACTTTGCAGAAGCTAGAGCGAGTGGCAAATACAAATAAAGGGTATACACCGACAGCCTAAAGCTTTGGAATGTTTCTCAGTATTAAAGAAAAAGAGAAAGCAGCTATGTCCACTATTTGGGAGTGTTGTATTTTGTAACTGATGTTACATGAAGATTCGTTGTTCCTATGTTTGGTGGCCGAGGATGTCCTGCTCACACTCACAATCCTCCACAGCTTCGGTCCACCGGAATGGGCACTCTTCTGTCCAGGTTCTCTTCTGCCGTTTTCATCAGTATTGCCAGCCGGCTTCCAGATACCCTTCCTTTCTGAATAGCACTCATCAGCTTAAAGAGAAAATACACAATAGATTCAGAAGGCAGGGCCGCTTATTCAATTCATTCATTCATTCATTCATTCATTCATTCATTGTATTTTTTCTGAAGTGAGAGTGGGGAGGCAAAGAGACTCCCACATGTGCTCAACTGGGATCCACCTGGCAATCCCACTAGGGGGCAATGCTCTACCCATCTGGGGCTGTTACTCCTTCACAACTAGAGCCATTTTAGTGCCTGAGGTGAGGCCAAGGTGCCAGCCTCAGTACCTGGGCCAACTTTGCTCCAATGGAGCCTTGGCTGCTGGAGGGGAAGAGAGAGACAGAGAGGAAGGAGAGGGGGAGGGGTGGAGAAGCAGATGGGCACTTCTCCTGTGTGCCCTGGCCGGGAATCGAACCCAGGACTCCTGCACACCAGGTTGATGCTCTACCACTGAGCCAACCGGCCAGGGCCTATTCCCTTCTTGACAGAATTTTAGTAGTTACCTCTGCCATAGGCAGAGGTCATTTTGTGCTCCATCAAAAGCCACAGCAGGTCCTACAGGTCAAGTGTACAATTTTTTAATATTTAAAAAATTGGGGGAGTGGCAGGTGCTTCACCAATGCTGTAGAAACTACACCCATCTAGGAAATCAGCCTGCCTTTCAGTGCAAATCAAATGCATCACCACTTTATTGCCCCTTAATGTGCTCTGGGCACACATTTTTTTGAGCAACTCAAATATTGGAACTTCAATTTCATTTAAAAACCTTAAAAATGAATCTCAGAGATTGAACAAAGACAAACCACGCTCTATATTTAACTACTCTTTTTTCAATGTTACTGTACTTGACAACCTCAAGCCTCCTAAATCCAAATTCCTTAAAGACCTGATAGAATAATTTACATTTAAATCCTTGAAAATGGACTCAGAGATCTACCTTAAGAATTAAAAGTACTCCACAGCCAGATTTTAGCTAATTCATTTTTATCCAATGGATAAAATCAGAATTAGTCTTGAAATTATATGCAGTCAGTGGGCAAAGGCCTTTAATCTTGAAGGCACTTTCCAATTATGAGCATGGGAATTTTTTTTTCTTTTTCACATTTATGTGGTTTTAACTATTTCCTTTTCTTGATATCACTTCCCCAATCTATTTAATTTATTTATTTCAAAAATAACTGACTAAGCAATTCACCAGAAATATATATATATATTCTCAAAATATTTTTAGGGTTATCGTTTTTAGTTTATAGAGATACATTTCTTTAAATGGATCTGAAAAGAGTCAGACGTATCTGTCAAGGTGCTGGACAAGAATTTCATGACCTTACTAAGAACTGTTTCACAAGCTATTGCTTATTAGAGATTGACTCCTACATGCAGAAGTGGCATTAGAGCCCAAAACTAAAAATAGTCATATAACCAGGTAATACCTACAGTGAACCCCCTATGAGGGTTATTGAAAAACCAAACCTATACTGAAAAGGGTATTCAATGAGGTCAACGTGGGTTCTTAATCTTGAAAAATACTGTATAACAAAACAAAACCCCTGAAAACATACTTTGTATATGATAAATGATGAAACATAAAGAATGCAGACATATAAAGACAGAACAATGTATTGTTTATTGTTTTGTCTCTCATTCCACGAAGACTTTCCAAGTTTATCAGAGCTAACAAATCTGATAAGGGGTGAAGTTTTCTCTTTATCCATAACATTATATGATGTACCAACCTTTAAAAATTCAAAGTTTCTTTAACCATTACATATATCTTGAAACCATATTACAAGAAAAAAAAATAACAGAGTGAATATATTTCATGAGAAATATGGTCAACATTTTTAAAGTTGAAAACTACACTTTGTGCTGTACTTAGTAGAGCATGAATAGTCTCCTATATAGAGAGAATTGGACAAAAAATAAAAAAATACTCAATTATTTTAAAATGTATAAGAAAATTTGCAAATGGTATAAATTATTTTCTATGTGTCTACTGCATTAAAAAAAATTACTTAAAACCCAAACCAAACAGCATATCCATAAAATTAGATTCTTATTGTTTCTAAAAACCTAGGTCTTCCAACCCTAAATGCTGTTGTTTATTTACAACACACATGAACATAAACTATTTCTTTAAAGTTTTCTAAATCTTGAGACAAACAATAAAATATTCTAAAAAAGAAAAAAACTAAACAAACATGAACTAATAGGTTTCTGATGGCCAAGCATAAATTTTAAACTCAATTTAAAATGTGTGCTTAGTTAAATGGTAAGATAAAGAACTAAACATTCTTTTTTGTCATGCTGGACACAACCTGTGAAAATTTTCTGCATTTAGATTCAACAATGCTCTTATCTGCAGCTCATCTCCAGAGAGACAATTACCATTTCCTTTGCCTTGATCTTGTTTGTTTAACTTGACACAGTGAAGAAAGGGCTGACATTGACCAAAATCCCCAGCATTAATTTATTTCATGTTCAGCATTCATCATTGCCATGGTGCAAGCAAGACCTGGCATTCATTTGAAATACCTGCCCAAGAAGCACTACAGAAAAAAACCTGGCTGCTTAGAAACCAATACATTCTTCATATGATCAGAGTCCTATGGACAGCCACAAATATGTATGCGTTTGTTCAATTTCACCTTTTTAAGGAATGGTTTGCAGCATCCAGTTTGAAGTTAAAGTACCAAAATGTATTTCCTTCATGGTTAAAATTAAACAATTGAGCCTTGAGTAAGTAAAAATAGAAGTGCTTGAATTATATGGTCTTAACCCCAGAATGCATGCTTCTTTTGTTTTTCAGGTTTTTATAATGTAAGAATATAATAATTACATTTCAGATTCTCAAGTGAATATGATTCTCAAATTACTGAAACTATGATTTTTAAAACTTTTTCCTTAAAAAGTTACTTTCCACAGGTCCTGGCATGTTAGCTAAGTGGATAGAGCAACGGCCTGGCATATAGACGTCCTATGTTTGATTCCTGGTCAGGGCACACAAGAGAAGCGAACATCTACTTCTTTCCCCTCCTCTTCCCCTACTGCCACCGGTAGCTCCACTGGTTTGAGCGTGGGCCCCCAGCACTGAAGATGGCTTGGCTGCTCCCAGCACATCAGCCTCAAGCACTAAAAATAGCTCGAGCATCAGCCCCGCATGGGCAGAGCATTGACCCCAGACAAAGGTTGCTAGATGGATCCTGGTTGGGGCATATGTGGGAGTCTGTCTCTCACTCTTCCCTCGTCTCACATTTAAAAACAAAAAACAATTACTTTTCATATCAGAAATAGTGTGTTACCTCCTTGAAGCAGTTAAAGAATGGTCCAGCAGTGGTATTCCACGGCATTCTTCTTTAATAAGCATACTTTTGCATGACTAGGCAGTGTCATAGTGAATAGACCGTCGACCTGGGAAGCTGAAGACCCATGTTGGAAACCCTGAGGCCACCAGCTTGAGTGCAGGGTTGCTGGCTTGAGTGTGGGATCATAGACATGACCCCATATAGTCACTGGCTTAAGCCCAAAAGTCACTGGCTTGAAGCCCAAGGTCTCTTGCCTGAGCAAAGGGTCCGTGGCTCAACTGGAGCCCTCTGGTTAAGGCATATACAGTGTGTCCGTAAAGTCATGGTGCACATTTGACTGGTCACAGGAAAACAACAAAAGATGATAGAAATGTGAAATCTGCACCAAATAAAAGGAAAACCCTCCCAGTTTCTGTAGGATGATGTGGCAGCATGTGCGCATGCGCAGATGATGATATAACACCATGTATACAGCGGAGTAGCCCACGACCATGCCCGTCGAGATGTGGACAGTACAGAGGAAAGTTCAGTGTGTTCTGTGGCTCGCTAAATTCGAATCTGTGACCAAAGTGCAACGTGAATATCAGCGCGTTTATAACGAAGTGCCACCATATAGGAATAACATTACTCGCTAGGATAAGCAGTTGAAGGAAACCGGCAGTTTGGTGGAGAAACCCCGTTCTGGTAGGCCATCAGTCAGTGACGAGTCTGTAGAGGCTATACGGGATAGCTACCTAAGGAGCCCTAAAAAATCTGTGCGTGAGCCCACATCGAACTGCACTGAATAGGTATGCAACTGGGAGAGTTTTCCTTCTATTTGGTGCAGATTTCACATTTCTATCGTCTTTTGTTGCTTTCTTGTGACCGGTCAAAAGTGCACCATGACTTTACGGACACACTGTATATGAGAAAGCAATCAATGAACAACTAAAGTACCACAATTATGAGTTGATGCTTCTCATCTCTGTCCCTTCCTGTCTGTCCCTCTCTCTTAAAAAAAATCATACATTTTATTCACCACTTAAAGCCATAATTAACTTAAACTTAAACTGCCCAACACAACAGAATGTGTCTTATAAAAAGTAAGAAAAAGAACATGTACTACATAGAGCTTTATTTTTGAGGACAGACATATCAACCTTTACAGGTTTCAAGCTCTCTTCCTTTTCAGAATAAAGTGACAACTGTGTGGCCTTAAAACTCTATTCTTGAGCACCCACTGACAACCAAAAGATGAAAGCAAATACACTTGTTTCCTTTCAGGACAACTTACCTGCAAAAATTCATTGAGTTCAACTTGTCCATTTTTGTTCAAATCTACTTCATTCAGAATTTCATGTAGTGTATTTTCATCCATCTGGATATTGACACTCTAAATAAAAGCACAAAATAACAAGGCTTAATTAAAAATTATACAAATCCTTTAATGTTTCCAACTTTTCAAAAGTGAAAAGAGAAATATTACTATAGAAAGCACTAGATAAAAAAGTTATCTAATATAATCTTTATATTCTTTTGCCATCCAAGATATGAAACCAAAAAAATATTACCTCTAATACACGCTGAACATCAACAATGGTAATAAAGCCTTTTTGGTCGGCATCAAACTTATGAAATCTCTTCTTGTACCTGGAATACAGCATTGAATAATTATAAAATATATTTATGTAGGTGAGGAAAAATAAAACGAGAGAGAAATTTATTATAAGTACCTGTCAACGTCTATAGGCAGGAGGCTGATTTCAGTGCGATCTGTTAACTGTTCTGAACGAGATTTATAGCCCATTTCATAATATAGAAACTTCCTGGCTGTTTCAAGTTCTTCCTAAAACACAGACACACCACAAAGTTCAAAGATTTAGGGAAAGGTTTCTTGATTTTTTTTCTTTTGGTTTTCTAAAAAGAAGATAGCTTATACTCACCCATCTGACCAGCATACTTTTTTATTGCTTACAGTTTTATTGAAGTGTAATTTATATTCAATAAAATGCACCTGTTTAGACATGTAGTTTGATGTATACTCTACCATGATCAAAGTATAGAACATTTCTAAAACCCTAAAAAGTTTTCTCTTGCTCATTTGTGGTTCATCTCATCCCCTGATCTCTAGACCCAGGCAACCATTGATTTAATTGTGTGGCCAGAGTTTTACCTTTTCTAGATTTACATATAAAAGAGTTCGTCTTCTACGTGGTCCTTTGTGTTTGTTTCCACAGCATAATGATTCTTATATAAAGATTCACTTATATTGTTGCATATTTTAATATTTTGTTGCTTTTTAGTGATGAATATTCTTTCACAGTATTGACTTACAAAGTCTACAGGACCAAATTCTTGTGGGTTTTGTGTCAAAATAGCAATTAAAAGTGAAGAAGATATCTATGACTTGAACAACTACTATAATGTGGCATGCAGTACAGCAGGACAGACATCATGAGATTAGCCAATCTGAAATTCGGTCACTAGGATTTTAATAGTTAGGTGGAAATTACAGAATAATGAAAAGAAACAGCTATCATGACTAGTTCCTCTTCCTATTTTCAATGTCCCAGCCTCAACTGATACTATTGCTGAGAACACTGCTATTCTTAATTTTCCTCATGTCTGTTTCCATCTAAGCACTTTAGAAACAACTCTAATATACTGTATATTGTTCACAAATATCTCTTTCCTTCCTTTTACATATATATAGTAGATATGCACACTGCTCGCCCCTGCCTCCCATGAGTAGACTTCTTAACCCCATTGATGTGAGCTTGACATATGATTAGCTTTAGCTTTGGCCAATGGAACATAAATAGATATGACATATGCCACTTCTTAAAGCAACTGCACAACTTTGCTTTGCCTCTCTTGCTTCTCTGCTACGAGAAGGGTATAAATCAGAGCGATCTGAAGATAATCTGGAAAATGGGTAAAAGCTGCAGCAGCTCACATGCAGTTTCATGTGATATGGCTGAACAGTAAGTGCTTGTCATGGTAAATTAATATGATTTTCAAGCTGTTTGTTATATAGCTTAACCTAAAGAAAGCTTACTAATACGAGTCTCCAATTCCCCAGACTTCCCATGAAAGGATCTTACGCAGGTAACAAGTGCCTCTGCTCCTTTTTCTTGGAAAGACAAATTATTTTTCTGAGGTTATTTCCTTCTTTCTTTCCTATCTCTTAGGAGAAATATATGACTTTTAATATATATATATTAATAAAATAAATATCTATTATAGCAAAATAACATATATATTAAATTAGGAATGCTAAAATATTACCTTATTTAATATATACATAATATATAATATAAATGATATATTATAAAAGTATGCTATTTATGATATATGTGATATCTATGACATTATATATATATATATACACACACACACATAAACACACATGACAAATAGGTATACACAAAATTTGTGAAGTCACAAAGGGCATTCTTCACTGGCGGATTACTCTATTCATTCAAAAATATCCACCAGTTATTAAAAACAATATTTCTCCCTCTAAGAACAAGCTCCTCTTTGATTCATGTCCTTTCATCACTTACATAATTTATCCATACTCCATCAAGCAAGAAATCATGAAATTTTAAAGTTGAAAGGGATTTTCCCCTAGGATTCACCTAGTGTACCTCCATAACCCCACATTTTCTTTACAACATTTCAAAAATGAAAGCATGAGGTCTCCATCTAAAGAACTCTAACAATAGGGTGATAAGTCAATACTGAACGTAGCCCATAAGGGATGACTCCAATTGCTGAAATATTTTGTGTTAAGATTAAACCCATCTCTCTTCGTAGTTCCTCCAATTTGTTTGAGATTAGCAAGTACTTTAAAAGGAGTAACTGTCAGCTTCATCAATTTAGAGGTATGATTTTTATCAATGCAGTTTAAGATTGCAATTGCATGTGGGGCAGCCATGATCCCCTGCTAACTGCTATGCATTCACACATAACACAAACCATATTTCGTTTCTGCATGCTTTACTGTTAAGCCTTGTCAGATCTATCATGAATGGATGGAGTTGTTTCTCTATGTATTGCAACATTTGCCGTTTATCTCTATTAAATTACACCTAATAAAATTTTGTCTTGTCCCTTGCTTCAATTTATCAACAAACATTCACTCTCCCTCTAGTTTCTTATTATTGGTATGCCAAAGATGCATGGCATCAACACTGTCATCTAGGCACTTGAAGCAAGGTCGACTAGGTCAAACCAAGGACAGAGACAGAGTCCCCATGACCTGCCTGCTACCAGAGACCTCTTCTGAGGCAAACAGCAATTATTTGACTGATTAAAAATCCACCAATTAAAAAAAAAGACATCACATGGAGCTTCATAAAATGCTTTAAAAGGAATTAAAATATATTGCTCATAACATTTTCCTAATCTAACAATCTTGCTAATCTTTATGAAAAGAAAATGAGAGGTCTGAAATGTTTTTTCTTAAATAATTCTTTATCTTCTGGTGATCACTACACTTCTTGCCAAACGCTGATAAACTTCAAATGCCATAATATAGAAAACTTTCCAAGAATAATCTAAGACCACTGGTTTCTAAGTTAGAAACAATATTTTTCTTTCTTTTTTGTTTTTGGAATTTGATGCTACACTTGCCCATCTTCTGTCTTCTGGTTCTATTCCTATTTGCCACAATACTTTAAAGCTCTACAGAGGTTGAATAAATTCTATTTGCAGATTCTGAGTACCCTGAGATATATAATTTTTCTTGGTTGGCACACGAATTCATTTAGAGCAGGGGTAGTCAACGTTTTTATACCTACCGCCCACTTTTGTATCTCTGTTAGTAGAAAAATTTTCTAACAGCCCACTGGTTCCACAGTAATGGTGATTTATAAAGTAGGGAAGTAACTTTACTTTATAAAATTTATAAAGCAGAGTTACAGCAAGTTAAAGCATATAATAATAATTACTTACCAAGTACTTTATGTCAGATTTTCACTGTTTGGCAGAATAAATCTTTATAAAACAACTTACTATAGTTAAATCTATCTTTTTCTTCATACTTTGGTTGCTCTGCTACTGCCCACCATGAAAGCTGGAATGCCCACTAGTGGGCGGTAGGGACCAGGTTGACTGCCACTGATTTAGAGCAAACTCCCATTTGAATAGCTTCTCTTACCAATATTTATTTGGCCATTTTCACATTGAAAATCATTCTCCTTGACCAAAAACAAAACAAGAAACACAATTTGGTATGAAACTCTCAGTTGCAAAGTTCTCTTTTCTCCAGGATTCAAGAACATGGTGCCTGTCTCCTCTAGCAATTATCTCAGACCTCACTTGCATTCTTTTCCCTTTTGAAAAACTATGTTTTGTGTCCTTAATATTTTTTCCAACATCCAGCCAATCCCTGACACTAGTTATTTACATCCATATTATTCTCAGATACTTCTTCATTGTTGAGCACTCATTTCCATCTGTTTTAAATTTGCTGGTTGTCAGCTTTGCTTTTCTTAGTTACTTCCTTTCTTCACTTGCTTCCTCCTCATTGAAATCAATTTTGAAAGAAGTTCTTTTGTGAGACTCAATCTATTTAG
The DNA here is from genome assembly GCF_036850765.1 of Saccopteryx bilineata. NCBI lineage: Eukaryota > Metazoa > Chordata > Mammalia > Chiroptera > Emballonuridae > Saccopteryx > Saccopteryx bilineata. The sequence goes on from NC_089494.1 coordinate 81,077,911, forward strand.
GTGGTCTTCTCATTAACATCTCTCAATGAAATGTATGTTTTGTTGGAAAGCTATAAGATCTCCTTACCAAACTCTGGGGCAGCACTTCCCAAAGTACTTCCTAGGCACTATGAGTCTCCTTTCCCCCCAGCTTTTCCATAAATTGAGAGTTGAGTCAGTCTCTAAATAAGTTCCTTTCTGGAGACTGAAAATTCAAATAGTGTTTTAAAAGCACCAAATTATCTACATTAAAGGAAATGGTTTCATTTGTTTAACTCAGAATTACCCAAATTCCTTTGACCACGCAGTCTCATCTTTTGACTTATATTATTTATACCCCATGGGACACAATTTGGCAGAGTCCCATTTCTTAAATATCCCTAGCAACTGCCCTTCAATCCCTAACCCCCCTAGACAATGCCCTCCTACCTAACTGGTTCTTTCAAGTTGGTTGAATTTAATTTTGCATGACAGTTCTCTAAATCTTACTCTAAATTCTGGAAAATATACATACATTTCTAAGGTATATATGTGTTATAATTACTCAATTAGATTTCAAGATCCTTGAAACTATGAGCTATTTATTATTCTCCTAAAATATTTGGTATAATGTTCAGTATACAAGTCACTCATTAAGTATTGACTGGGAAAAACAAGCACAATTCATCTACAGAGAGTTATTTATCACCTTGTTCCTCTTTCACTTTTGCAGGTTAAATAATCCCAGTGCTTTTAACCTTTTCTCAGAAGTCCAGCTTTCTAACCTTTAATTCTTTTTCCCTCTCCTTTGTTCTCTCCAGACTGTCCACAGACCTCATTAACACTCCAATGTCTCAGATGCTCAGTAATAACCTGAGGTCTTTTATTTCTGCTACTTTGTTGAGGGGGATGGGAGAATATTCCTGAGTACATAAATCTGCTCATAAAATGTGAACTGAAGTTAAATCTTGTTTCCCTGGGAGGGCCGAACATAATCAGTTTACTGAATTTTCTTCCTCCTTTCTACCTCCTACAGCCTAAATTCCTGGCACAAAATATCTTCCTGCATATTCAAATCATTCCAACAATAATTTTGCAGGAACGCATTATCCTCAGTCATTCCATATGATAAAAATGATTGGCAGTAGCACAGGAGTAGCTTCATTCTGTGTTGCCTCCATATATAGCTTTAGTTGGTCAAATCAGGACTCAAAACAGGAAGAGCCATAAAAACCAGTCCCACCAATGCAGAGGCACAAGGCAGGGTGGGAAAAGTGTATGCACTGGGATCAGAATACCTGGTTCCAATCCCAGCTGCACAACTTACCAGTTGTATGAACTCTGACTGGGACTTACTCCCTGAGCCTATTCCTTAACTTTAAAATAGGGGTAAAGGTTTATGACGGAAAGAACTGTGTACAAATGTAAAGGAGCTCTTTCAACCAGTGAATTCCACCAGCAGTATACTAAATACATCATGTTAAAGTTACATGAGAATTTTTTAAATGTAGGGCCATGGTTTCACCTCTGAAGACTCTGACTCTGATAATCTAAAGACAATCCTCAAAACCTGCCCCTTTCTCCTGCATTTCTCAGATGACTCCAGTATATAATCATCTTTGGGAAGCTACACCAGAATGAGAATTTAAGGACAGTCTATGCCAAATCCTTCCTTGTACCTATGACATAGATTCTCAGTAGTGTTCATTCACTCACTCAATAGACATTTATTTAGAACCCACTATATATGCTGGGCACTGAGTGTACAGAGACAAAACAGGTCAATCACATCCTCTCTTTTGGAGAGCTTATTTCCTGGAAGAGAGTCAAACAACAAACAACTAAATACATGGTACGTCAAATGGGAATAGATGCCAAAGAGAAAAATAAAATACAAAAAGGGTAAAAATAAAATAGGAAAGAGCCCCTTAGAGAAGGGGCTCTTTTATTCAGCCCAGTTAAGGAAGGTTTCTGGGGTAGAGACCAGTTGGAATTGAGGGAGTAGGCCATGAAGATATATATCTAGGGAAGAGCATTCTAAACAGAGGCATCAGCAGGACATGAATGAAGTAAAGCAACCTGACCTGTGGGTAGGAGGGGAATGAATGAATGAATGAATGAATGAGAAGAAACACCAGGGATCAGAAATTTGGTGGCCAATCATGAAAGCCTTGTAAACCACTGTAATCACTGGTTTTACTGTGAGTAAAAGAAGGATGTTTTAGTAAAGGAATTATTAATTCCTTTATTCTTTCTAGTGATCGTCTTACTAAACTTATCAGCAGCAATTGATACAGCAGATTACTTTCCTCTTCTTGAAATACTTTCTTCCTTCTCTTCTGGTCACAGCTCTGTCCTGAATCTTTTCATACCTTCTCCAACCTCACTAACTGTAACTTTCCCTTTCTCTGGATTCTTCCTTTTCTCTCTACCATCTCAACTCAGAGTGCTCAGTCTTTGGACTGCTTGCTGTTATCTAACCACATAACTCCCTGGATCTCATCCAGTCTGATGGTTTAAATACCAACTCAAATTTATATCTCCAGTTCAGATCTTTCCTCTGAACTTCAGGCTGACATATTCAACGATCTGGCTTATGTTTTAATAGAATCACTGAAGTTGTTAAAACAGCACCCTGGTTTAGGGCAGGGAAGCTATTATTACAACACATATAAAAGATGCTGAATCAGGGTGAGAGCAGTGAAATGTGTTAAGAAGGGTTGAATTCAAGCCATGATTTGAAAGTAAATATAAAGTTTGCTAATGGATTTGATCAGGTTGTGATATGAAGATTAAGTCCTAAATATAGAATAGCTCTTTTATGACATGGTAAGGTTGGTAGCGGTAGCAATTTGGGGAAGGCAGAAGGAGATCCAAGAGAGATGGTGCTATGGACTGAACTGTGCCTCCGAAAATTTGTATAATGAAGCCCTACCTCTCAATGTGATAGTATTAGGAGATGGAGACTTGGGGAGATAATTAGGTTTAGGTGGGTTTTAAGGGTAGGATCTCCCTCTCTTTCTCTACCATGTGAGGCCACAGCGAGGAGGCAGCTATCTGAAAGCCAGAAAGAGGTTCTCACCAGAACCCAACTGCACTGGTGCCCTGACCTCAGATTTCTAGCTTACACACTTGAGAGAAATAAATGCCTGTGGTTGAAGCCCCATAGTCTGTAGTATTCTGTTATAGACTAAAGGCAGGTGGTGATCCAGAAAGTAGTCAAGTAAGAAGGAGGAACCAAGTGAGTCAAGGCCACCAATTAGTTGAGTAGAAGGAGGATGGAGAGTTGACAAGTATATTAAGCAACACGGAGTTATTGGTGAGTGTGAGCAGAGCTACTACAACAAAGTGGCAGCAAAAGACCCTAAATGGAATGTGTTCAAGAAAGACTAGGCAAGAAAGAAATGAACCAGTGAGTATAGAAAATACTTTTTGAATGAATACATGAAGATGTAACTCTGCATACCATAACAGTTTGGTTTTTTAAAAAAACCCATGAAGATCTCTGTTTATTACAATAGGCCCAGGGCTGTATATGTGGGCATCTGAGTATCACTGGCTTTCCTTTTTTAATTGGGATATAAATATAAAATTTCAAATGACACAAATTAATACGCATTTGGTGGTCAAGCAGTAAAACCAAAGGCAACTGGTTTCCCACCAAAGGCAAATTTGCAGGAGTATAAATTTCACTGTAGATAACATTCTAAGAGTGTTTTTGATGAAAACCAGAAAAAGGCCTGCCCACAATCATTATCTTACATTTTCAGGAATTATGACCATAAATTTGAGAGCATTTTTCTATAAGGGATTTTCCAGAAACAACCAACAAATTTTGGTACAAAAATATCTTTTCAGTTTCCTAAGACCTGGCAATATGCAACACACACACAGAAATTGGCAGGAAATCTAAAGTCACCACAAAAATGATGCTAGCCTCTACTGACAGACTGGGACATTGCGTGTTTATAATGGTTACCATGATTTTAAAGATTTCTATATAATACCTCTTTTTTATAGTCATTCCAATTCAGTTCTCTGGCCATCAGTTCCACAATCCTGGGGAGGGCTTCCTCTGCTGCCTGGACATTGAGGAAGGCCAGGCGAGTGCGGCGAGAAATCATGTCCACTGCGGTGCAGGCATACTCCTTAATCCCGTATTTCACCTGAGTTTCAATTAAAGTGAAATGATTAGTTTAGATTTTTTTTAAAGGGGGAAATAAAGTTTCACCAGAAAACAAGCCTGCTTAGAAAAAGCGGTATTTTTCTTTATAAACTCTGGTTCTGTAGCAGGCATGAGACAGTGACATCCTACAAGTGTCCCATCTGCCTGCCAAAGGGGGGTTGAAAACTGGAACAAATTGTTCAGGAGCTAATAGAACCTGTACTAATATGCAAACTGCATCACTTTTCATTTACCATCCACAGTGATCATATACCCTCTTTGCTTATACATAATATGGATGTTAATTTACATAGCTGAGTAGGCAAAGAAGAAGTATTAAAAAGTTACGGTCTTGCCCTGGCTGGGAGACCATGAATAAAGCATCCACTGGCACACAGAGGCCGTGGGTTCGACTCCTGGTCAGGGAATGTATGAAAAATAATCAGTGAGTGCACAAAAATGGAACAATTAAGTGAAATGAGTTAATGCTTCTCTCTCTCTCTCTCTCTCTCTCTCTTTCTCTCATTAACATTCTCTTCCTCAAATCAATGTAAAAGTTAAAAAATAAAAATGTATCATTTTATCTCTTTAGGCTCTCCAAAGATTCAGTCTTGGAATAACCAAATAACATAAGTCCTGCTTTCAATCAATAACAAAATGTTTAAAGATGTGTTGTAGAATTATGCACCTGAAACCTCTATAATTTTGCCAACCAGTGTCACACCCAATGAATTAAAAAAAAAAATCAAATGCTTACTAGATACCCAGATTTCAAGATGAAGTGAATTATAAGTAAATATAACATGATTTCTGGTCTCATAAAATGTGAAACCTTGATGAGCAACAAAGCTTAAATCTTTGAGGACTGTCAAATCAAGGTATGTCATCAGATGGCACATAAGTAGTACAAGAGTTACAAATACACAAAAAGGTAAACAACTATGAATTAACAAGGTGGGCTAGGCCTGTGGAGGACGAAGAAATCCATGATGTTTCATTATTATTGCTTTTATCAATATCAACTTAGAATTAAAATAAAAAATTATAATAAAAAAATTCAGGCTGAACAGACATTTTATTCCAGGTCTTAGCTGACATAATATTCATGAAAATTTAGCTATATTTTCATTTTTACAGACAAAAAAAAAATCAGATGAACAGTAGCCCACGCAAACAGGAAATTGCCCCGTGGCCATTCACATACCTCTGCTTCAATGTACGGAAATTCTGACACAAGACGCACGCCAACAATGGGCCATCTTTTTCCAGTCACACTTGCCATTTTGGCCACCTCGAAAGCCTTGTCGCCGTAGGTGGCAGCAAGATGCTGTGCCACCTGGGGAAACAAAACTGCATTAGGCAGGTACTTGGAATAACAATAGGTTTTAGGTACAAAGCAAAGAAATGTACATGCATCTCTTCTCTGCTTTTTCCAACTCATAAATAATAGTTCTAGGAGAGTGTTAGATTTCGATTTTGTGGGAGGAAACCACTTGGGCCCTGAACACTTAGGCCAGCACTAAGTCCACAGCACATGTGTCATTGGATCCGTGACTGATGAAGCTGCACCCTCCCTCTGCTCCCAGTGTCACTGCTGAAGAGCAGCTTTCCTGAGGTTCGTGACAGAAAGAATTTGGGATGCTCTGCCTGCTAGGAACGAAGCAAACAAACCCCAGACTTTAAAACAGAAACTCAAACGTATATCGTCTGTAGGCCACTAAAGCTAATAAGCCCTGTTGTTTTTTTCTTTTCTCCATGAGTTCCCCTCCACGGTATACAGACAGAAATGAACCCAGCAAAAGGAAATTCTCAATCAGGGAGGCCACACCATTGCTGATTCTGTTACTGGTGACAATGAGATTAGGTGAAGAGTAAGATGACACGGCAGTGCACACCCACCTCACTTTCAAGTCCATAATCCTGGACAAGCCTAATGTAGAGTGTGGGGCTCCAATCTTTGCCTCCTTGAAGGAAAAGCCCAACTGTTCTACTTGGTCCTGCCTTCAAATTATGAGCCTTGATAGCAGCGTCAATGGCATCTTCTGCCATAGACCGATAGGTTGTCCACTTTCCACCTACAAATAAGTTGATAAATAATTCATTAGGTTACTATCCCTTATTTTTTATAATTAACGATTTATCAACTTATAAATAACAAATACATCTGTTGTTTATAGGAACTATGGCAAAACAATATGTTAGGCTTTACTCAGAATATTAAAATAATAATAACAAAGTCCTTGTTGGTTAGAGTTAAAAGACATTCACTGTAACCAATAAACTCAAGGTCCTATGTAAAGTATATCCAAATATCAAGGTGATACCACATACCGGCTATCGTGATGAGGCCGCTCTCACTGATATCCACAACATGATTTCGGGAGATGGACTGAGTATCTGCAGACTTGGGATCTGTAACAAGGGGACGAATACCGCTCCATGCTGCCAAGACATCCCCCCTTCTCACTGGGAAGAATGAATGACAAGAGTTAAGAGGATTACTCAAGGATGTCTCATCTCAACGAAACTATGAAACAGTTAATGAGCAGTAGAGTACACCAAAAGGAACACATAAATATGTACTTTAAAATGGAGAGAAAGTCTTTAATTATAAGAACTGAGTAGACAGATAAGGAGCAGAAAAAATTCAATTATTTTGTTACAAAGCTAATCTCATTTAAACAAAAAAACTTGAAAAGCACTGACACTAGTACCAAAGAGGGAACAAAAGAAACAAATACTAGTGACACTTTGCTGGGACAATTTGAACTGGTTAAAAAGAACAAAAACAACAACAAAAGGCAGAAAAAAAATAAAAACAAACCAATAGACTTATGACTAACTTAATAGTATTTCCTCCCAGAATATATCTTGTTATTTCTTCTCAAGGAAGACAAAGATCCTTAACTGAGCATTACAGGAGGCCTGGCTTTGTCAAAGCACGTGGCACACACACTTCAGCTCATTTAACCTTACAAAGCCCCATAGCATTTGGTTATTATTATTATTACTGTACGGATGAGAAAAAGATTGGAAAAGTTGAACCAAACTGCCTGAAGCAAACATCTTACAAACAATAGAGCAGCACATTCTTACCCACTGACTGTACTCGCAACTGTCATCCTTTCCATGCTCTGCTTTTCCTTTTTAATCCCATTATCTTTATAAATACCACAAAAACAGGTATATGGTCTCCTCCCAATATAGGTACATATTTTAATATAGCTCCTTAAGGACCACACTCTTAACAGGATTGTATTCTGAAAGAAGTGGTACCCATATACCTCCTACAGGGGTGTCTAAACAGACCCATACCCAAACACCATATCTGAAACAAAGAAAGAAGAAACATAACCTGGTGAGGAAAGCCTCAGACTTCAAGGCTTCTGAACTAGAGACCACAAAAGAGTCTCCTGGCAGGGATTCCAGTCCTAGACCTGTCCTTCTGTTATGTGCACTCTCTCATACAGGTTTAAGCCTAATGGCTCACATGGAATAGGGGTTAATTATTGCTTCATAGGATTCTACAAAAGTCTTTTAAAATCTCAACACAAATCATACTAAGTTTTAATCTTTACAAAAAGCCTAACTAGGAAATTACTACTCTTTTCCATTAGAGTTCAAATCACCATCTGAGTCAAAAATAAAACATAGTCAACCACTGAGAACGTCACTGTGGTCACCACAAAGTATGCTGAGTGTGTCTGTGAAATTCCTTACATAACCATGCTGACCAGGAATTTGGTTTCAACTCTTAAAGCCCTCTGACTAATTTTAAAATTATTTGATGGAAAATTAGATTTTTCTAAAGTAAATCTGAAGCATATGCAAATAGTCTTTGTGGCAAAACCTTTACCTCTTCTGGTATAACAGGAAAAAACAACAACAAACACATCTATGAAATAGTGTTGTCTGAAAACAAAAAGACCAAACTAAAACATTTAAGTTTTCATTCATAGAGAAACAATAAATAAAACATTAGGTATACTGATACCATTGTATTAGAAACTTCACTTATTTTGCTCAATATCTTAACATTCAGCTTTTAGCCAAGGAATTATATCAGATATATCTTGGGTTTAAATTTATTATTTTTTTAATTTTTTAATTTTTTTTTTGTATTTTTCTGAAGCTGGAAACGGGGAGAGACAGTCAGACAGACTCCCGCATGCGCCCAACCGGGATCCACCTGGCATGCCCACCAGGGGCGACGCTCTGCCCACCAGGGGGCGATGCTCTGCCCCTCCAGGGAGTCGCTCTACCGAGACCAGAGCCACTCTAGCGCCTGGGGAAGAGGCCAAGGAGCCATCCCCAGCGCCCGGGCCATCTTTGCTCCAATGGAGCCTTGGCTGCGGGAGGGGAAGAGAGAGACAGAGAGGAAGGAGGGGGTGGTGGAGAAGCAAATGGGTGCTTCTCCTATGTGCCCTGGCCGGGAATCGAACCCGGGTCCCCCCGCACGCCAGGCCAATGCTCTACCGCTGAGTCAACCGGCCAGGGCTGGTTAAATTTATTTTAAAAGATACATTTAAGAATAATCAAAATTTTAAATCATATTTAAACTACGAATCAGTCTTTACAGCCTGCAGAATTTTTATATAATTAGACCAGAGGGTGACTAGATCAGGTTATCTCTCTACCAGTTAACTCTCAACCTTGAGGTTTAATGATTTTTATGGATCATTCAAATGCTGTTTGCTGCTGAAGAATAAAGTGCTTGAATCTCTTCACTCCTTAAATTAAATAAAGACCAGACCATACAATAGTGTGTAGCTAAACACATGAAACATGCATTCTAAGCACTTGTATAAAAGACAGCAACTAACTGAACTAATAGCTTTTTCTCCCTCTCACCCACAGTAATATTTTCCCACAGTGGAACAAACACTAAAGTTATCTGAAGAAAAATTCAAATGCAGTGGACTGACAGCATAGAGAATTCTACAGTATTGCCTTGAACTGCTGCAGCCATACTGTAAGCAGGAGGGAAATAACCCCAGGCCGAAGCCAACCTGGAGGACGGCACAGGGAAGAGGAGTAACCGCCATGCGTACTGCTGAGTCATTACATAAATTAATCACTGTTGAGCCTTTTTATATCTGGAGTTCTTTACAATACATTATTTTACATAACAAAAATGCAAATTCAATGACTACTAACTTAAATATTTCCTTCTCCAGAAGTTCCACAAATCCTTCCAGATTCTGTAGAGCAACACTGTTCCACAGACTTTGGTGCAGTGATGAAAATGTTCTCTATCTACACTGTCCAATGCTACTTACGCACATAGCTATTAAGCACTTGAAATGTGGCTCATGTGAACTAAATTTCAAATCTTAATTTTATCTAATTTAAACTCAAATAGCCACATGGGGCATGATACTCCACAGCTCTAGGGTAAAAGCTGCCCAGTGGTACATCTCAGCTCCGTCCCGCTAGATCAGTGGTTTCACACTGGAAAACCAGTGGAAATAGGAGAATTTTTTCTGGGACCACTAAGGCAGGAATCACCCTGAACATAAGCAAATTCAACTAAGATCATTGGGTCTATAATCTTCATACATCAGGGTGGTTAACTCTTTTGCCGACCAGCACAAAATTTCTGGTGGACCGGCACCAGTCTGCGGACTGGTGGTTGAAAACACTGTGCTAGATCATCAGGCCGGTTACTACCGCCATGGCCTCCTCACCCACACCTCTAACTGGAGCGTTCTTCCGTGAAGTTCGACTGTACTTCCCTTCCCTTGCTCATGAGAATACTACTTGCTGTACCAGCACCCCTTCACCCAAACACTTGACTGTCATAATGTTCATTTACCATTTCAAAGTATCCCCCTCTCCTACTATCATTCAGGTTACATCCAATGCAATGTCATTTCTAATACTTTTCTCTTTTTTTTCTTTTTTTTAAAATTTTTCTGAAGCTGGAAACAGGGAGAGACAGTCAGACAGACTCCCGCATGCGCCCGACCGGGATCCACCCGGCACGCCCACCAGGGGCGATGCTCTGCCCACCAGGGGGCAATGCTCTGCCGCGACCAGAGCCACTCTAGTGCCTGGGGCAGAGGCCAAGGAGCCATCCCCAGTGCCCGGGCCATCTTTGCTCCAATGGAGCCTTGGCTGCGGGAGGGGAAGAGAGAGACAGAGAGGAAGGAGGAGGGGGTGGAGAAGCAAATGGGCGCTTCTCCTGTGTGCCCTGGCCGGGAATCGAACCCGGGTCCCCCGCACGCCAGGCCGACGCTCTACCGCTGAGCCAACCCGCCAGGGCTCTAATACTTTTCAAGATTTTACATACTGTATCAATGTATATATAGTACATATAGTGCCCATGTAGAGTGATCAATAAGTATTAAGTGGGGTCATGTATAGTAATCAATAAATATCATATTAAGTGGAATATTGAAACATTCCCTGAACAGTCTATATCAAACAAGAAGTGCTTACATTACCAAATCAAAAGCAAGAATATTTGGGCCTCTGAACCAATATGCAAAGCTTTATATAGGATTTCTAATGACTATATATTAAAATAACTGGATATTCTCTTTCAAAATAAATGAACACTTTAAACGAAACAAGAAGACAGAAAACAATACTTCTATTAAAGTTGAGAAAAATTCTCATTAAAGACCACTTTTTAGAGTGGCTCACCTAGATGTTACCTAGTTGATTTTTTAAGTGCTAGTTGCCCAAATGTTTTTTTTTTAAAAAAAACCCACAGAGTATATAAAAGTTCTTGGCAATATTTTCAAAAGGATGATGAGAAAATAAAATTGTCCTGCCATTATGTTGAAGAAGTATTTTTATTACAATGCTGATAAATAACTATTCAGGTTTTAGTATACATGATGTATAAAAATAAAATACCATATAAATAGTAAAGATGAACAGACATTTTTCACAGCTGGTTGAAAGACTAAACGCTATGCAATTTTTTCAAATTATAATTAATATTTTTACTCTTAAAAACTTGGCAAGACAAGTGTTTGTTTTAAAAATTAATAGAAAATGAAGCCCATGGGAAGTGACAATTAAGAGCTAAATGTGTGGTTTTGTTTCACATCACTTATTTAGCCATACAGTTGGGGGCGTTCTTTCTCATGTGTGCCACTTTCAAAAAAATCAATAAAAAGCATGTGAAAATATCTAAATGAACACAGGGGAAATAGTGTCAGAAATCAATACTTCTCTACCAGCATGTTTAACCTGCTGAAATGAAGTGTTAATCACAGAAATAAGATACCATATTACATTTATAAACTAATGAAACTAGAAAAAGCAAAACATGTGACACTATAATTAAACAGCTGGAAGACATCCAAGCCTGTGTAAGTTGATAACCCTGGTACAGTCTCTGGCAGTGAAAAGGCAGGTCTGCAGTGAGTTGATATGGCCAGCTCAGTTGCTAATTGAATAGCAGGCAATCTATAAACACTACTAATTGCATTTGTGAAAACCTGTGCACAACTAGAGAAGCTGCCTAGAGAAGCACTCCAGAAAAACTAAATGGATATAGCACTTAGCAAATCTTCTGTCTCTCAATCCCTTTCAGTCATAGCTTACTTTCGCCACTGCATCCTCCTGATTAACTTCTATACAGCAGACTTAATGATATATTTTTCAAAAGATCATTTTTCTTCCTAACCCAGTATGCACTGCACAACTATCAATTACCCATTCATTTCAGAAAAGAACAAACAAGTAATCTAGAAAATTCAGCCTGTGAATGGAAAGCTTTCTAAATTGTAAAAGAAGACATGGTCTTATCCCCAACAGGCAAAACGCTTTTCAGAATTGTCCCGACGCATTCTGTAGAAGTGTGGCAGCTGCTGTGAACAGCAAGGAGTGTTAAAATTTGACACTTTTTTTTTCTTAAGGATATAGCCATTTGGGGAGGCTCAGAAACTGTTGTCGGAATTTTACTATTCATCCATTTAATAAATCCTTTTAAAATTATTATTTCAACCCTAGTGAATGCAAACATTTTAAAACTATTGCTCTAGGATCTAAATCACTTTTTGATTTTTGATTCTGTAGAGAAGACTGCTTGGTTGAAGAGCTTAGTTTAGAAAGATGAAATCTCTAGCTGAATATACAAATTCAAAGAAGGCCAGAGCAAAGTCACTATCATTCTGAAGGTGTCTAGCAGCATCCATAAATAAATTAAGACATAATCTACTCCTTAGTAAATATAATATCACATCATGAAACCCGAAACCACCAATCAGTACTGTACAGTATTCAGAAGCACAAATATTGAGGTCAGACTGACTTTTACTCACATCATGGCTCCCACACAAAAGAGTCATTGGTAAAAAACTTAAGAATGCTAGAACTCAGTTTCTTCATCTGTAAAGTGGGAATTAAAATATACCTCATAAGGTTGCTTTGAGGAAACAAAGAGATAATATAGGCAATATGATTAGCAGAGTGTCTAGCATAAAAAGTGCTCGATAATGGTAGACTTTTAAAAAATAAAGCATGTTTCTTGATTATACAGAAATGGAAAAGTTAAAATATGTGTAGCAACAGCATGTAATAAAATAACTCAGTGGTGCCTGAAGCTGAGTTTTTCTCACATTTCATCAGTATAGAAGAGAATATCTAATTTCACCAAAATTCCCTGGAAAAAAATACAAATATGAATGTCTTCACTTTAAAATAGACATCCTTCAGCTGACACTCTACCAAAAGTAAGGGTAAGTCCCCAAATATGAGGTTTTCATTCAATTAGAAATAAGAATGAAAAACAACTATAAAGAATAATTCACTGTTAGTTGTTTAAAAGGTAAGTTTATAAGTAGGAAAGTATAATAGATGGGTACACAGGAAGTATATAAAAGAGCTGTGATCTCTGCTTTTATCCAGGTATTTGCTATCTGGAGAGTCCCCAGACCACCAGGAGAAAATATTGATTTACAGTATTTAGATATTAATTTCAACTACTTTTACAAAAAATCAAAATTGACAAAAACTGTTTGTTAGTTTTACCAATTCCCTGGCTACCAAAAGGTATGTTAACTGAAACAAGCTTTCTAGATCAACTAGGTCCCACCAGGTATTGCAAGTCAGTCTTCCAGCCATTCACAGGCAGAATCAAAGAGAAGGATCCAGGGCCCAGTCCCTGTTACAGCCCAAAGCATATTTCACTGGTGGAAATCCTCACCTACGTTACGGGCATGGAGGCCTTTTGGAACCAAATCTGTTTCCACCTTTCAGCACATACAAGCAGTTAGATTTCTCATCGGCTCTGCATTTGAACTTTAAGAATTTGGAAACTGTCAACATAAAGCTCCCTGCTCTTGAATTAATTTTATTCCTTGCTCTAACAATCAAAACCTCAAGCCCTACAAGCAGGGCCAAGATATAAACTCACTTTTTACATATTATACCCAGGTAAATTTGAAATGAAGCAGAATTCATTAACCATAATCAATATATTAAAATTCAATCATACCCAAAGCATCGTTTCCCAAATAGCTGTGTGTGAGCTTAAGTATTAGCCACATAGATTTGAATTACATGTACTCAATATATTTATACTATTATTGTAGATATACAAAGAGACTCTATTCAAAATGAAATCCATTATTTGAAATTAGAAGAAACTAAACCAGTACAATGTAGATCAATCAATTAAACTAGGAGAGTGACCTGAACCATTTCATAAAGTGGTTTGCTTTGTTTTATTTGTAACTATGTGATAACACAATGAAAAAAAAAATCCTCTAGGGAAAAAGGATCTGTAGATGCAAGTGAGCTAAATTAAGACAAAAATCGCCATCAAATGTCCCCCATTGAAGCCAACATTATAGATGATTCTTGATAGAAATAGATTATTTTTCAACAATCTTAAACTTTCTATCTTCATATAGAAAGATTTCCAAATGCCAACAGCATCAAAAACCCTGAAAACACCTATTACTAATTCATTTTAATTCAAAACACTCCTGAAAGCAGAGCAGATAGTAAGCCTAAGAGCTGAGTCAAGAACTCTTACCATCAAGGAGCTCCAAATGAAAATATATCTCAGACTATTAACTACAATATAATATGATATACTAGATCAAACTTTTATGGAAGTACACAGGTGAAAAGTCAAAATTAAAAGTTGGGGGAAAGGGCATTCCTGAGCAAGGGTTCAATCTAAACAAGAAGAAAATTTAAAAGTGCATGACCTGATTTGGATATGATAATACAATAAGATTAGACCATAGAATGCATAGAAGTAGAGGAGTTGAATATAAACCTGCAAAAACAAATGGTGAAAAGCCTTAGATCCCATGCAAGATAGTTTAGAACTTTTCCAATATTTGAGGGATATTCAGGTGAAGGGATGTGATGATCAGAACTGGGTTTTAGAAAGACAGTTCTGATGGAATGATTCAACAGGGTGGGATGGAGACCTGACATATGGAAGCCAGTTAGTGGGCCAATGGAACTGTTCCAGTGAGAAATGACAGGTATGAAACAAGGCAATAAAATGAAAGGGAATCTAAAGAGTGAGCACTGGCAGAAATTACACTGGATATGGAAAGAGAAGGATCTCCAGGTTGAGTGACTAGATCAGGGGTCCCCAAACTTTTTACACAGGGGGCCAGTTCACTGTCCCTCAGACTGTTGGAGGGCCGGACTATAAAAAAACTAGGAACAAATCCCTATACACACTGCACATATCTTATTTTAAAGTAAAAAAACAAAATGGGAACAAATACAATATTTAAAATAAAGAACAAGTAAATTTAAATCAACAAACTGACCAGTATTTCAATGGGAACTATGGGCCTGCTTTTGACTAATGAGATGGTCAATGTCCGGTTCCATATTTGTCACTGCTAGCAGTAACACGTGACATGACTGCTTCCGGAGCATACAGTACTCCAGGAGCACAGGATGCCTGTACTCCTCTCACTGACCACCAATGAAAGAGGTGCCCCTTCCGGAAGTGTGGCAAGGGCGGATAAATGGCCTCAGGGGGCCGTATGCGGCCTGCAGGGCTGTAGTTTGGGGACCCCTGGACTAGATGGATGAGGTGGCTATTTACTGAGCAGGAAATACAAAAGGATAATGTTTGGAAACATCTGAAATTAGCCTGGCTTTTTAAAAAATCACTTATTTTAAATAAATTGGTTTGAGAGAAATGGTGGCGTGAGATACTCCCGATCTCTCCCCTTGAAATTTCAACAAATTCTATAACTATACACAGAGAAAAAAACCCAGATGAACCTGAAATATACACGCACCAGATAGACAAAGGTATGATTGTGCAAGAAGGCTGGCCAAAGACAGAATCTGCTCACAGAAGAAAAAAAAAATGACAGAGGATTGAGTCTCCTTCCTCACAGACCTGAGGGAGGGAGGCACTGCTGGCGCAGGCTTTGTCTCGGAGGCGGAGCCAGGAGAAGAGGAGAGTCTGGGGGAAGGAGCTGAGACAGGGGCTACGAACAAGAGTGAGGAGGAGGGCCGTTTCCCCGGCATCTGCTACACCCATGATTGCAGGCACTGTGCGATTGCAGGTGCTGGGCACACACAAGGCCTGTGGCGCACTCCCAAGTACTGCATGTGAATAGCTTGTGGAGATCAGCTCATGGGGCACTGGGGCGCACTTGATCTGCCCACCCAACCGGCAGAGTTGAACCTTGTGGCGCCAGATGCGCTTGGTCTAGGATCTGTGCCCCCTCAGCTCCGAAGCACAGGCACCAACTTGCCCTGCGAAGCTTAGCATGTGTGGGTGGGATGCCTCGCATCTGATATCTCTGCTGCAACTGCTCCTGAAGCTTGGCCACCGGCTTGTGTTACGCAGCTTCTGCCCTGCCCAGGACTGCTCTTTGAGTGCTTAGAGTGGTATCGGAGTGGGGACTAGACTATGTCACCCCAGCCTCCCAATCCCACACTGCTCCGCTTGCTTTGCCAACAGCGGTGGTGGCGGACCCCTATCAGCTGGGTCTCCAGGCTGCTCTCTTCTGTGATAGGCCAGGGTGCCCGGCACTTGATCCCTTGCTCTGTTGGGACATGGGGGAGGGCCCCAAAGGATTCCTGGTCGGCCATTGCTAGAGCCATAAAATTGCAAAGCCCCACAACAAGCCCCTCCTACCAACACTACAGCCCTGCCTGTATCATTAGGACAGGGATGCCTCAGCAGAGCTCCACCCAAGAATCTCACAGAGGCAAACCTTGTAGTATATAGCACCTCCTACCAGAAAAAGGAATGTCACCTCTCAAAACTGGAAAAATATATTTTTTTCTTTTTTCTCCTTTCTTTTTCTGCTTTTCCCCACTTTTTCTTCTTTCTTTTTTCTTCTCCTTTTCCCATGGGAACTTCATTATCCTTAGTTGTTACGTTTTATTCTTGATTTCTGCAAGGGTTTCATTTCTGACACTTTCTCTTCTTTTTTCCTCTCCTACCTTTACTCCTGACCTCTATCACCTTTTTTCTTCTTTTTCTTTTTCTTCTTTTCTCTTTTTTCCCTCCTCTCACCTGCATGTCATTTTTCATCAAATTATTATATTTTAGACCCATACTTCTTTTTGTGTCATTCTGCTTGTTTCTGACTTCATTTTTTGTTTTTTAATTTTTTCTCAGTTTCTGTTTTTTATTATCTGTAGTTTTTTTATACTCATCATTATTATAGAACTTTCATTATTTCACATATTTTTTTTCATTTTTTTAAAAATTATTTTTCAGTTAACTCTTGTCAGGGTTTTTGAACAATACCACTTGCAAATGCCATCAAGAATTAAGAAATAAAATATGGATATATAAGACATAGATGTAGCTCAGATAGATGATGAAAAATCTCCAGAATATAATCTCAATTACATGGAAGTCTTGGAGCTTAATGACAGAGAATTCAAAATTGAAGTTCTAAAAATAATCAACAAGATAGAAGAAAACACTGAAAAGCAATTTAGTGAGCTCA
The DNA here is from genome assembly GCF_036850765.1 of Saccopteryx bilineata. Classification (NCBI taxonomy): domain Eukaryota; kingdom Metazoa; phylum Chordata; class Mammalia; order Chiroptera; family Emballonuridae; genus Saccopteryx; species Saccopteryx bilineata. Next base: position 81,094,951 of record NC_089494.1, read on the forward strand.
AAAAACAACTTAATGAACAAAAAGAGTACTTTCACCAAGGAAATTGAAACTATAAAAAAGAACCAAACAGAGATGAAAAACTCAATACACGAACTGAGAAATGAGGTAATAAGCTTAGCTAATAGAACAGGCCAGACAGAGGAGAGAAACAGTGACACTGAAGACAGGCAACTAGAGATACTACAGACAGAAGAGACTCACAAATTTAAAAATGAGAAAGCCCTACAAGAATTGTCTGACTCCATGAGAAAGAGCAATGAGAATAATGGGTATACAGTTGTACCTTGAGATACGAGCAGACCAACAAACAAATTTTTTTAAAGATATGAGCTGCAACTTGGTCTGTATTTTTGTTTTGAGATATGAGAGAAATACTGAGATATGAGTGGTGATTTGGGAAGCTGCCGCTAGTTGGCGCTTTGGTACATGGGTCCAGTATCAGCAGCACAACACCAATATCTCATTCTTTCTCACGTGTTACCCGCAGAATCAAGTCAAATCTCGTGTGCTGTACTCATTCTTGAATCATATTTGCATTTTTTACTAACCTTTTTTGTGCGCTATCATGGGTCCAAAGAAAGTGAGTGTAAAGGACAGTGGTGAGAAGAAAAAGAGAATGATGTTGATAGAAGTAAAGCAAGAAATAATAGAAAAACATGAGTGTGGTGTACGAGTGATTGAACTGGCAAGGCTGTACGACTGCAATACATCTACAATCTGTACCATCCTTAAACAAAAGGATGCCATCAAAAGCACAAATCCAGCAAAAGGAACTACAATTCTGTCCCAATTAAGGACAAATATCCATGAAAAAATGGAGAAGGTTCTGCTGGTGTGTATGAAAGAGAAAGAGCTGGCAGGAGATACAGTGATGGAGACTACAATATGCAAAAAGGCATATATTATTTATGGTGGTTTGAAGAAGAAAGAACCATCAACCTCAAAAGAGGCAGCAGAAGATACGTTTAAGGCAAGTCACGGCTGGTTTGAAAATTTCAAGAAGAGATCTGGCATCCACTCGCTGGTGAAGCTGCGAGTGTTGACATTAAGGCAGCTGAGTACATAGCACATTTTGCTGCACTTCTCACAAAGGAAGGCTACATCCCTCAACAAGTGTTCAACTGTGAGGAAACAGGATTGTTTTGAAAAAAAAATGCCTTGGAGGACTTTCATCACCACGGAGGAGAAGAAGCTGCCAGGCCATAAACCCATGAAGGACCCTCTGACCCTTGCCTTATGTGCAAATGCTAGCAGTGACTGTAAAGTAAAGCCACTGCTAGTGTATCATTCCGAAAATCCTCGAGCCTTTACAACTCACAAGATTCTTAAAGAAAAACTGCAGGTTATGTGGTGTATCAATGTTAGGGCATGGGTTACGTGGCAGTTTTTTATTGAATGGGTAAATCTCATCTTTGGTCCTGCAGTGAAGAAATATCTTCAAGAAAATAAACTCCCAATGAAAGCATTACTAATCCTTGAAAATGCTCCAGCTCACCCACCTGGTCTTGAAGATGACATTCTCGATGAGTTCAAATTCGTGAAAGTCCTCTCCCTCCCACCCAACACGACTTCAATCTTGCAACCTATGGATCAGCAGGTCATTTCCAACTTTAAAAAGCTTTACATAAAGCACCTGTTCTGCTGCTGCTTTGAGGTGACTGAGAATACAATTTTAACCCTTCCAGAGTTCTGGAAAGATCACTACAACATCGTGATATGTTTATGCATTATTGACTTGGTGTGGCAAGAGGTTACAAGAAGAACCTTGAACTCGGCATGGAAAAAGTTATGGCCTGATGTTGTTGCAGACAGAGACTTTGAAGGATTCGTACCAGAGACCAAGACCAAGGTAGAAGTGTTGGAGGAGATTGTGTCCCTCAAAAAGTCGATGGGTCTGGAGGTAGATAAGGGTAATGTAAACGAGCCTGTCGAGGAACATGAGGAAGAACTCTCAAATGAGGAGTTGAAGGAGCTACAGATGATGCAACACATGGAGCTTCTGCAAGAGATTAGTAGTGAGGAGGAGGTAGAGTCGAAGGAAGAGATTTTTACAAGTGAGATTAAAGACATACTGGCAATGTGGGAGAAGCTTTCAAGTTTCATTGAAAAGAAACACCCAGAAAAGGTTTCAACTGGTCATTCTTCAGCACTTTTTAATGACACTTGTCACATTTCCGTAACATTTTAAAAGGCAGGCAAAAGCACACCTCTTTAGATAGATTTTTATTCAAAAGTCCTGCAAGTGAAAGTGCTGGAAGTGCAGCCAAAAAGGCAAAAACAGGTGATGATTAAATGAAAAATATGTAATATTAAGCTTAGGTTAAGTTTAAAGTTAAGAAAGAGCATTTTTTTACAATTCAGTTTTTGTGGTTTCATTTTAAGTAAAGAAAATGCAGCTTTAGTTTACATTTAGTGTTAAGAAAGTGCAGTTTTAGCTTACATGTCTACAGTGCCTGCACACCTTACTCCCTCCCTCCTCCTCCACCATTCACCTCCGTTAGCTACACTCATCTGTCCCCAAGGTAAGAATACAGTACTAAATAACACTTTTTTCTTTTATTTCATATATTTTGTTATGTATTGGTAAAGTAAACATGTGTGTTTCTTAATTAAAAATATGTCTTTTCTCATAACTTAGGATGCGTTGGGGATGTTTCACAGTGCTGGAACGGATTAAATTTATTTCAGTTATTTTAACTGGGAGAAATTTGTTTGATATACGAGTTGACTGACTTACAAGCTTGGTTACAGAATGAATTAAACTCATATCTGTATTAGAAGAAGAAGAGAGGGAAAAAGGAATGGAGAACATATTGAAACAAATAATCAAGGGAACTTCCTAAGCCTATGTAGAGTTATAGCCTTGAATCCAAGAAGCAAATAGAATGCCGCATTATCAAAGAGACCTACTCCAAGGCACATTGTAATGAAATGATCACAAATTAATGACAAAGAAAGAATCCTCAGGGCTGCTAGGGAGAAGAAGAATATAATACATAAAGGAAAGCCCATTAGGTTATCATCAGATTTCTCAGCAGAAATTCTACAAGCCCAAAGAGAGTGGACCACAACATTTAAAGTACTGAAAGAGAGGAAGCACCTGCCAAGAATACTCTATCCATCAAAGCTATCCTTCAAATATGAAGGGGAAATGAAAACATTTACAGACATACAGAAGCTGGGGGAATTTATCACCAGAAAACCCCCACTACAGGAAATACTAAAGGGGGCTATCTGACCAGATACAAAAAACAAGACAAAACAAAATTACAAGAAAAATTTTAACAAAACCGCAACAAAAACAAGGATAATCTGTGACAACATGACATAAAAGGGGAGAGGATAAAGATCAGCAATAACAAAGGAGGATGGAGTACAGAAACACTCATTAGATAATGGACTCTAATAAATATGATAATTTTACTTTTAATAACCTAATGGTAACCACCCCTGAAAATGCAACTACTGAAACACATAGCTTAAAAAAAAAAAAAAAAAAAAAAAAAAGAAGAAGAAACAGAAGATAGAAGTATAGAATACCACCAGACAGGAATAAATGACAGAAAAACAAAAAAGAAGAACCAAACAAGACACAAAGCTATCAGAAAACAGTATATTACAATGACAATAGGAAATCCTCAAGTGTCAAAAATTATACTAAGTGTAAATGGATTGAACTCACCAATAAAGAGGCACAGAGTAGCAGATTGGATCAAGAAAGCAAAACCCAACAATATGCAGCCTTCAAGTTACAAAGATAAAACTAAATTCAATGTGAAATGTTGAAAAACAATTCTCCAAGTAAATAATATCCAAATAAAAGCAGATGTAGCCCTGGCCGGTTGGCTCAGCAGTAGAGCGTCGGCCTGGCGTGTGGGGGACCTGGGTTCAATTCCCAGCCAGGGCACATAGGAGAAGTGCCCATTTGCTTCTCCACCCCCCCTCCTTCCTCTCTGTCTCTCTCTTCCCCTCCTGCAGCCAAGGCTCCATTGGAGCAAAGATGGCCCGGGCGCTGGGGATGGCTCCTTGGTCTCTGCCCCAGGCGCTAGAGTGGCTCTGGTCGCAGCAGAGCGACGCCCCGGAGGGGCAGAGCATCACCCCCTGGTGGGCAAGAGCGTCGCCCCTGGTGGGCGTGCCGGGTGGATCCCGACGGGCGCATGCGGTAGTCTGTCTGACTGTCTCTCCCCATTTCCAGCTTCAGAAAAATACAAAAAAAAAAAAAGCAGGTGTAGCCATACTCATATCTGACAATGCTAACTACAAGACAACAAAGGTAACTAGAGACAAAGATGGACATTTCATAATGATAAAAGGGACATTGTATTAAGAAGATATAACACTTCTTAATATATATGCATTAAACCAGGGAGCACCAAAATGTATATGACATCTGCTAACTGATCCAAAAGTACAAACTGAAAAAAATATAATCATACTTGGAGACCTCAATACACAATTGATGGTTTTAGATCATTCATCCAAACAGAAAATCAATAAAGAAATACTGGCCTTAAATGAAACACTAGAACAAATGGATATAATAGACATCTACAGGACATTTCATCCCAAAACATCAGAGTATACATTTTTCTTCAGTGTACATGGCACATTCTCAAGAATAGACCATATGCTGTGCCACAAAACTAACATCAACAAATTCAGAAAGACTGAAATTATACCAAGCATATTCTATGACCATAAGGCTTTGAAACTAGAATTCAACTGCAAAAAAGAACTAAACAAACCCACAAAAATGTGAAAATTAAACAATATACTTCTAAAAAATGACTGGGTCAAAGAAGAAATAAAAAAAGAGATCAAAAGATATATACAGACAAATGAAAATGACAACATGACATATCAGAATCTCTAGGATGCAGCAAAAGCAGTAATAAAGAGGGAAGTTCATATCATTAAAGGCTTATATGAAAAAACAAGAGAAAACCCAATAAACAACCTAACATCACATCTTAAGGAACTAGAAAAAGAAGAAAAAAGGCAACCAAAAACTAGCAGAAAAAAGGAAACAAAAATTAGAGCAGAAATAAATGAAATAAAGAACAAAAAAACTATAAAAAAATAAATACAACAAAGAGCTGGTTCTTTGAAAAGACCAACAAAATTGACAAACCCTTGGTATTCACTAAGGAAAAAAGAGAAAGTACTCATATAAAAAAATCCAAAATGAAAGAGGAGAAATTACCACAGATATCATAGATATACAAAGGATTATTGTAGAATACTATGAAAAACTATATGCCACCAAATTCAACAATCTAGAAGAAATAGATAAACTCCTAGAACAATACAATCTTCCTAGACTGAATCACGAAGAAGTAGAAAGCCTAAATAGACAGATAAGCAGGGAGGAAACAGAAACAACTATCAAAATCTCACCAAAAATAAAAGTCCAGGGCCAGATGGCTATACTAGTAAATTCTACCAAACATTCAAATATTTGGTTCTTATCCTTCTCAAAGTCTTCCAAAAAATTGAAGAAGAAGCAATACTTCCAAACATATTTTATGAGGTCAACATAACCCTCATACCAAAATCTAGCAAGGACAACACACACGCACAGAAAAAACTCTACAGATCAATATCTCTAATGAATACAGAAGCAAAAATTCTAAACAAAATACTAGCAGATAAAATACAACAACACATTAAATAAGTAATTCATCTTGATCAAGTGGGATTCACCCCAGAAACACAAGGATGGTTCAACATACGTAAAACGATTAACATAATACACTGTATCAACAAAACAAAAAACAAAAACCATATGATCCTATAAATAGATGCAGAAAAGGCATTTGATAAAATACAACATCCTTTTATGTTTAAAACATTCAACAAAATGGGTATAGAAGGAAAATACTTCAACATATTAAAGGCTATTTACGACAAACCACCAGCTAACATCATATACTAAATCCCTGGTCAGCAAACTGCGGCTCACGAGCTACATGCAGCTCTTTGGCCCCTTGAGTGTGGCTCTTCCACAAAATAACATGTGCGGGTGCTACTTCAATAAGGAATGTACCTACCTATATAGTTTAAGTTTAAAAAATTTGGCTCTCAAAAGAAATTTCAATCGTTGTACTGTTGATATATGGCTCCGTTGACTAATGAGTTTGCTGACCACTGTACTAAATGGTAAAAAAATGAAAACCTTTCCTCTAAAATCAGGAACAAGACAAGGCTGACCACTCTTTCCACTCCTATTCAACATAGTGCTGGAAGTTCTAGCCAGAGTAATCAGACAAGAGAATAAAATAAAAGGCATTCATATTGGGAAAAAAGAACTAAAGGTTTCACTTTATGCAGATGATATATGATCCTGTATATAGAAAACCACCAAAGACTCCACAGAAGGGCTATTAGAAACAATAAACCAATACAGTAAGGTCACAGGGTACAAAATTAATATACAGAAGTCTATTGCTCTCTTATATGACAACAATGAAACTTCGGAAAAAGAACTAAAAAAAAATAATGCCTTTTACAGTTGCAACAAAATAATAAAATATCTAGGAATAAATATAACAAAGAATGTAAAGGACCTATATACTTAAAAACTACATAGCATTATTAAAGGAAATTGAAAAAGACACAATGAAATGGAAAAATATTCCTTCTTCATGTACAGAAAGAGTAAATATAGTTAAAATGGCCATATTACCCAAAGCGATATACAAATTTAATGCAATTTCCATCAAAATTCCAATGTCATTTTTTAAATAAATGGAACAAAAATCATCAGTTTTATATGAACCCAAGATAACCGCCGAATAACCAAAGTAAGGGGGAAAAAAAGCTGGGAAGATTACAATACCTGACTTCAAATTATACTACAGAGCAACAATAATCAAAACAGCAATGGTACTGACAAAAAAAATTAGACACACAGAATAGAGATCCCAGAAATAAAACCACATATATACGGTCAAATTACCTTTGATAGAGGAGCCAAAAACACATAATGGAGAAAAGAAAGCCTCTTCAATAAATGGTTCTGGAAAAATTGGAAAGCCACATGCAAAAGAATAAAATTTTACTACAGTCTATCTTCTTGCACAAAAATCAATTCAAAATGGATCAAAGACCTTAATATAAGGTCTGAAACAATAAATTACATAGAAGAAAACACAGGTACTAAAGTCATGGACCCTGGCAGAAGAGAACATTTTATGAATTTGACCACCAAAGGCAAAGGACGTAAAGACAAAAATAAGTAAATGGGACTACATCAAACCAAGAAGCTTCTGCACAGCAAAGAAACTGACAACAAAACAAACAGACAGCCAACTAAATGGGAGATAACATTTTCAAACAACAGCTCGGATAAGAGGCTAATATCCAAAATATATAAAGAACTCACAAAACTCAGCAACAAATAAGCAAGCAACCCAATAAAAAAATGGGAAGAGGACACGAACAGACACTTCTCCCAAGAAGAAATACAAATGGCCAATAGAAGTATAAAAAAATGCTCATCTTCACTAGCTATTAGAGAAATGCAAATCAAAACTACAATGAGATACCACCTCACACCTGTTAGATTAGATATTATCAACAAGACAGGTAATAACAAGTGTTGGAGAGGCTGCAGAGAAAAAGGAACCCTCATTCACTGTTGGTGAGAATGTAAAGTAGTACAACCACTATGGAAGAAAGTATGGTAGTTCCTCAAAAAATTAAGAATAGAACTACCTTATGACCCAGCAATCCCTGTACTGCGTATATACCCCCAAAACTTGAAAACATTGGTAGGTAAAAACACATGCACCCCCATGTTTATTGCAGCATTACTCACAGTGGCCCAGACATGGAAACAGCCAAAATACCCTTTAATAGAGGATTGGATAAAGATGTGGTACATATATACTATGGAATACTACTCAGCCATAAAAAATGATGACATAGTACCATTTATGACAACATATATGGACCTTGATAAGATTATACTGAGTGAAATAAGTAAATTAGAAAAAGCTAAGAACTGTATGATTCCATACATAGGTGGGACACAAAATTGAGACTCATGGACATAGTGCAGTGGTTACCAAGAGGAGGGGAAGGGAGAAAAGGAAAAGGCGTGGGGTGAGAGGGAGGGGCTTAAAGAGAAACAAAATGTAGCGTGATGGAAGATGATTTAACTTTGGGTGATGGGTATATGGCATGATTGTCCAAATGATGTGGAGATGTTTTCTCTGAACCTATGTGCTCTGGTTGACCAATGTCACCCTGTTAAATTTAATTGTCTAAAAAGAAGAATCACTTTGTATGTTCATTAAATAAAATGTTATGACATACAAGGTAAATGAAAATGTGTCCAGGTTACCATTGGAAAAAATTAAAATGTGCCTTTTCAATTTAAGCAAGCATACTTGCTCTTCTTAGTTAAATCCACTGTCAACATTCTACTTTCCACACAGTAGCAGCTCATTAAGCCTCTTAGAATTCACCTTTATACTCTTTTCTCTAATTATTTCCTATGAATATCCCATATCTGTAAATCAGATTTTGCCAACCTCTAGAAATCAAATCCCTCATCGGCAAACTGTGGCTTGCAAGCCACATGCAGCTGTTTGGCCCCTTGGGTGTGGCAATGCAAACATTTCATACTGCTTGTGAAGAGCATGTATGTTTAGAGTTCATAAATGGCACTCCAATTTTATCATTAAAAAATTATCAGAAGCCCCGGCCAGTTGGCACAGCAGTAGAGCATCGGACCAGTGTATAGAAGTCCCGGGTTCGATTCCCAGTCAGGGCACACAGCAGAAGGGCCCATCTGTTTCTCTACCCTTACCCCTCTCCTTCCTCTCTCTCTCTCTCTCTCTTCCCCTCCCACAGCCAAGGGTCCACTGGAGCAAAAATTGGCTTTTGGACGCTGAGGACAATTCCATGGTTCTGCCTCAGGCCTAGAACGGCTCCAGCCACAATGGAGCAATGCCCCAGATGGGCAGAGCATCGCCCCCTGGTGGGCATGCCGGGTGGATCCCAGTCGGGCTTATGTGGGAGTCTGTCTGACTGCCTACCCACTTCTAACTTTGGAAAAATAAAAATAAAAAAATTTTCAGAAAAGGCTTGTCTAAGTTTCATGTGGATGTAAAAAGTAGAAAGACAAAAAAGAACTTCTTCCCATTGTGTTATAATTTGGTCCTCACAAATCTTCTAAAAGAAATGGTGAACACGTAAGAATTAGAGCAGCCAGGTGTGACAGTGAGTCAGATTGGAGACATGGCAATTACCTAGAGAGAGCTGAAATGGATCAAGAGATAAAAGACAAAACTTAAATGAACGCATACATTACCTTCAACATCACCACTCAGGTAGTTACGCACTTCATTCAAAATAAAGTTGATATCTTCTTCCGAAGGGATAGGATGGTGTGTAACATCAGTTGGAGTGTCAGTAGTGCCAGCTATTGTCATCTTTTGCCAGGGCAAGAAGAAAATAACTCGCCCATCACTGGTTGCTGGATCAAGAAGTCCCATGTTCTCTGGGCTGAGGTTAAAAAAAATGTTTTTTATTTTTGAAATTAGCAAAAATTTAATCTTAATCCACAGTCTATTTTATTCACCAATTCTCATATAAACAAACAAGAACAATGTGAGCTATAATTTTTATTGTCACTAACCTAATCTAGAAATACCTTAAATTAAAAAAAAAACAATTTTGGTAACAAAAAGGAATGAAGCAAGTGTGATAATAATATTCCACAGCAGAACCAGCCCTCCTCATCTCAAAAATAGAAGGTTAATTATGAAAGTAGACTTTAACTTACAATTGTTTGGGTTTTTTATATTCCTTGGACCATTCACATCAGAGAATGTCAGTGAGATAAATGTCTATAATTTCTTTTATGATGGTCAATTAAGGATAGCTCTTCAACCTTTTTTCAAGTCTATGAAGAGTATTTCCTGGGACGTCTGACATTTGGCACGTCTGTTAGTAGAAGGTCTCAGGAGCACATGAGAAAAATGAAGGGGCTAACTTTCTAGAAACCAAAATGTAATCAAAAAGTTCTTTACTCCTTTGTGCCTAGATAAGCTTGTGCCACTTCACCCCATATGATATTTCTTACTTTATTTCAATTTTACAGAAATCTCAAAAAGTACATCCATAAGAAAAAAGCTCAGTTTCCTACTACTATCTAAATAACAGTATACTAGGATAAGGTCAAAAAACAAGAATGTAGTGAAAATCTTTAAACAGGCAGAAGACACTGGTGTATTTTACTATTAAATCAAGGTTCAAAGGATGCCTCTTCTGACATATTATATAAAATTTTCTAAAATATTAATCAAGAATTTTCACTAATATATACTTAATATTCTAAAACCAAATTATAAAACACACTTGAAAGAAGAGGCAAAAAAAAATTAACAAAACCAGTCCAATTGTGTTATTAAATCACTAGAAACTGATATTAATGTATTCACTAACCATTCTAAAAATTTGGAGAAGTTGTTAAAGGAGTGGGAGGAATCTGAAAGTATCACATTCAGATAGAACACTACACATCCCCAGATGGCCGTTTCAATTTGACTAATTTCTCAAAGCAAGCCAGTGGTAAAGATATTTACTATAAGTTATTTTTAGCTTCTATTAATGCAACTTCTGCAATAGGAAACACAATTCTGTTTGATTTAAATATATTTCAAGAAATCCCCCTTACACCCACAAACTTAAAAGGGCATTCAGTCAACATTTTACATTTCTCATTCCCTTAAAAAGATTTTAACTCAGATTGATGCATATATGTATACAAGGATTAGAGAGACTAACAACTGTTTAAGAGCAAGTCAAAAATAATTGTTTTTGAAAAGAAATCCAGTCAGCTTAGTTAATGCATTTTATTTATTTAATCCACAAGGAATAAATGTTGTGCCTATTCCTTCAAGTGTGTTTTATAATTTGGCTTTAGAATATTAAGTACATATTAGTAAAAATTCTTGATTCATATTTTAAAAGGTTTTATATAATACAGTATGTCTTTCTTTGCAAAACCTATCAGTTTCATGGAATGCCTGCCATGCCTAGGTAGCCACTGGAGAAAGAAATCATGTCTACAGACACTGGGAAGGCACAGGAGAGAGTGGGCCAGTTCTATTCAGCACGTGCAGAAAGCACAGAAGTATGTCATTCATTTAAACCCTCAGCTAAAAATTCATCTCTATTCAGGATTAAAGGAAATAATTTTATTTTATTTTTATATATTGAAAATTCTAAGTATAGAGTATTTTCAATTTCTGTATCATTATATATGTTTTTGTATTTGTCATAAAACTCTCTAAAAATCTTAAAAGAAACTAGTTACTTATGTGTTTGGTACGCACCTAATTTGATCCTGGGTTAATTAATATGCCCTTAGATTAAATCAGTTACTTTGGGATTCAAATGAACTAATTCCGAGTTCATGCTTTCAATTTGATAAATAGTACTATATTGAAACAAAAAGATAAATTCCATATTCCAACAAATTGTTTTTTGGTGTATCTTACATATGATCATTTTATGGACCAGCTACCATTTAATATGCCAAAATCACTCAATAAACCTAATTAACTTCAGCATAAAATTATAATATTTGGCAACTTAGACATGAAATGCTGTTAGAAAAGCACAACTACTGAATCCTTTAAAAATCTTTCAGTGCAATAAAAGCATTTTAAAGGGTGAAGGTGATGGTTACCAACACACGTAACTGGAACTTGTAAGGAATCAACTGCTTAAGTGAAGACATATGTGTCAAACATAACATTAACAAGCACAGAGGGAAGACAAAACTATTAATGTCTGGTATAAAAATTTAATAATCCATTTGGAAATACCTTTCATCAGCTCTAAATTACCTAATTCATACTCTCCCTTAGGGAAAAGTTTGTTTTCTTATAAAAAATTAATTCTGCAAGGTTACACTAAAGTTTGAAAATGGATAGCAACTATGGAGATGGTATATACAACAGAGTGAAGCCTAGGACTTTTTCAATATTTATGATTCACTTGATATCAGGAGCAAGAAAGTTTACTGCCAATTTGTTTTGTGCATAAGATTAAACATAATTAACAATTTTTTCATGCGGACCATTGCCTTCGTGAAGTACCTTTATTTAAACTGAAATCAATTTATTGTTAACTACTTAGCAATCAGTTGATAGAGCTAACACTGTGCACACATATTATAGAAAAAAACTGATCTCTTGTCAGTGGTAAAAAGCATGTGCAGGCTAGAAGGAGGAGATGATTTTCATGCATTTCAGTCATTTGGTGTATTGTTACTGCTTTTGTAAGAGCATAGCCACAACTCAGATGAAAATTCAGTTTTGTTCTTAAACTAGAGTACCTTTAAAAATAAGTGATTTCTATGTGTTGGGTTTCCTAAAATTAAAATCATAATTTTTTAAAAAGTTGTTACCATGGCACAAGAGAACTCTACCTATGGAATGCTAGGGTCATAACCAGCTTAATAAATGGCCATGAAGATACTCTAAAAACAGCCCAACAAGATATACACAACGATCCTGGCTCTTCATTTAGCAGCCTACCTGCAACAAGTCAGTAGCTACCGAACTCACTGCATTTCCAAACTGAGCAAGTTCTAGTTGAAATGTTAGGTCTTAAGTTATTATCAGGCAGTTTATAAGGCAGCCCCAGATGGTCTAACTCTCCCTGAGGACCTTGTTAAAGCCATGAGTTATAAGTGCCGAGTATGACTGACTGATGAACCCAGAGAGACATTTCAGCCTGAGATCTCTTCATCCCACTCAAGAGAATGACTTGAGATGGAGAGCAAAAGTTTCCTCTGGGATGTCAGAACTACAACTGCTCAAGATCCGTGCCAAAAGAGGGAGTAAATCCTTAATCCAAGTTGAACTCCCAAACTAGTTGCAACAGAGCCGGAACAGGAACTGGGCTGCCGACCACTCCTCCATGTTGCAGCAGGCTGCGTAGACCTTGCGGTTCAATGCGCTAACTAAAACATGGGGATATTCATTTCTCCTCAAGTAGAATGAGATCACTTACATCATCTTAGTCTGACACAGGCCCAGCTGTGACTAACACTTTCATGATTTATGGTTAGGGGACCACAGCTAATGCCAAGTTTTGACGATAAAGAAAGGCATTCTGTTTTGAAAACATTACATCCAGGTGGTATATATTTATATTTCTTTAAAAACACCTACCTATTATTAGCGTATTATAACGCATAGTGCAGGACAATAGTATGTGTAGCATGACCTCGTTCATGTAAAAACTTTAAACAGATATACATCTGCGCAACATAAACATCAATTTTCTAAAAGGAATCACAAGGAAGTGCCGCTGATTGCCAGAGAATAACCGAAGTGGGGAGAGTGAGGGGTGGGCATGAGGAGGAAGAGAGCCTTTCCCTTTTCATTTGGTATCTTCCTATTTTTTCTACAGTGATTACTTTTATTTACTTTTGCCTATTATGGGAGTTACCTTAGTAAAATAGAGAATCATATTTTGTGTTCCTGTTTTAATTTCTGTATATTTAAACATTCCCTCAAAGGAGATACACTAAAATTTCAACTAAAGAAAAAAAAAGCAATACTCTCAATTTGGGCAAGTTAACAACAAAAAAAGTTAGGAGAATTCATTCAAAAATATTGACTGATCACTATTATGTGTCAGACATTGTACCAGGAGCTGAGGATATAGTAGTAAACAAAACAGATCAAAGTCATCAAAGGACCATTGTCAAAATATATACAAATGAAGTACTATCATAAGATAAGGAGCCAGAAGCTGAAAGAAGCAGATTGCCCAGGCCAAGCAGCAAGAAGTAGTGACAGAGAAACCCAGGAGATCCTACACCAAGTTATTACCTTCAAACTTACTCTCCATACTATCACCTGCCTATGCTCATTTTAAATCTTATCCCAAACAATGTCACTATTAAGTGGCAGAAGTGACACAAGGGATAATTAACTGTCCTCAGAAGTAATGCCACAGTAGTAAAAAAAATACAAAATATAACACATAAGAAAATATATGTTGCATCTGGTAAGATCTAAACAAATATAAGGATTATGATTACATATATGGCTATAGTTTTATTGTATTTTTACGAAGTATTAAAAAACAACTCTCCCCCCCCCAAAAAAAAAGGTATAAACTAGGTGGCCTTGCATATTTTTAATATAATACAAAATAAATGTATATATTTGTGTCTGGAACTATTGTTAAAAACCTATCTATATACAAAAAACATATATTGATGTCTCTCCTTTTCATTTGAACTAAACTTGTGATTAGCAGTTTTTAAAATTCTATTAAGTGCTACTGTATAAATTTTTATTATTAACACTGGAAGCACCTTATTTTCTTTGGTCCTAAATGAAAATGCTAATATCAACCAATTATATGTAGACATTTAGAAAACATTGGAAGTCAGTGGATAAGCAATTCTTATTAATATTTCTCTGATAAGATGTAATATTTTTCCCAGAAGTATATTTGATACAAATTAGGTGTATCTTGTACTCTGCTCAGAAATATTCACTTTTTGGAAAACTAATAATTAATAAGGCATCATTATCACATAGCAGGACAGCATTCTAAAAGAATGCAGATATTTAAACAAAATATCATAGATCTGCACATACATTTTACCAAATATTTAAAAATTTATAGATCCTTTATGGGAAATTATAAAAAATATGGAAGAGATGCCTCTCACTCTAAACACACAACCTAAAAATCATCACCTTTAATCCAAAATAATATTACCTAGAGGTAATTATTTAAATGTTTAACATAGTTCCTTTTAGTCTTTTCTTTATATACTTATATAATATTTAGATCATACTGCACATAAATCTTGTGTCCTCCATTGTAAATTAACATTGTTTTGATTGTTTGGATCATTAGTCTTTCCTAGGACATTAAAATGATAAATAATTTTAATTTAAATAATTTTTAACTTAAAATAATTTAAAAATAAATAATTTTAATTGCTACATAATATTCTTTTATTCAGTTATACCATACTTATTTTCCTAAGGTTAGGAACCAAACTGGTTTCTAATATTTTTCAGTTACAAATAATAAAATAAGGACTATCTTAAACATAAATCCTAATTTCATACATAATTACTGGTTTGCCTACTTGATTTACTGCATATGAAAATAAAAATAGTATGCAAGTTCCATACTGTGAGCAAGATCACATAAATTTTTTTCCACAGATGTCTTGAAATGCAGATTAGGGATAATTGTTAATTTCTTAGCAGAACCATATAAATTTTTTTGGTCAGTTTATTAAAAATTTCAAACATATACAAAAGGAGAGAATATTTTAATGTGCCCTTCACCCAACTTAAACTGTTTTCAATTAAAAGATATTCTTATTACATCTCTATCCCTATCCATTTCTCTAGTTCTGATTATCTTTGTTACTATGATAAGTTAGAAAATAAGTCTGATTTTAACTTGCTGTGATATTTTTCAAAATATATTTCAGAAGTTATAAACATAAAAATACCTGAGTGTTCCTTATTTTAAAATTCTTCATAGGCAAATCTGGGTGTTTTATAAAATTAACTTTTTAATTTTTCAATTAAAATGTCCTTTATGCAAAATTTATTTTTAATGTTCTACCGAAAATTAAAATTCAAAAACACTACAGCTTAATATCTGAAAATGAGAACACTAGAGATAAAGTACAAAAATGGATTCCAAATCATTAATTCCTATAAAGGAGTATGGCCATAAAAAGCTAAGAAATTGTACTTTGTGTTTTGGATGAGTTCCATTACTGATTTCTCTCTCTCTCACTCTCTCTCTCTCTCTCTCTCTTTTAGTTTATTTTTAAATTATAGTTGACATACAATATTTTATTAGTTTTCAGCATATAACATAGTGATTAGACATATGTCTTCTCATCTATTATTAAGAAAGGTAAGCTAAAAGAATAAATATGGCCGATTTCTGTGACCCTCAGTCTCTGGTGACAATCCCCGAGTCAGAATACAGTTACCTGTAATAACCAGGCATCACAATGTGGACACCGGCACTCGGCTGGCAGATAGCTGTGGCGTTCTTATCATCCATTTTACGCACAGTGTCTGTGAAAGGTCCCGTGGCATTGATAACACACTTGGCTCTCACATCAAATTCCTGCCCTGTGAAAGAAAGCAGCATCAATCACACACCCCATTTGTTTCTCTGTTCACTGATGCCTTGGATTATTAATTCATCTATTAACTTAACCTATGGCGAAGTATATTGTATGCCACACTAAGTGACATGAGCCGCCAGAGTTATTGAAAAGCCACACAAAAGCCTTGCACCTGAGTATATTTTCCAAAACCAAGTGGGGAATGGGGAAGCAAGCCACTTTTTCATTTCAGGCCTGTTATTTTTCAAAATGCTCAGCCTCAAAGTGCCAAATATGAAGAAAGGGGGATGTGTAAATAAGCTGCTTTCTTTTTAAAACTCAAATGTGTAAACAGAGTTGCTGTGAGACCGTACATTTCACATTGCTGGTTTTGTTCAAGGAAATGATGCGATTTTGAAACTGTGCATACGTGGCCATAGATTCAGGATAAGCATGAAATCTAACCAAAGTTAAGTGATTGACTTTAATGATGCATAAATGTACTGCTTATGTACCTAAATGATACTTTGAAACTTGGCACATTTATTTCATTGTATTAAAAACATGTTTCTGTAAAGAAAACAAAATGCATTTATAGCTGTGGGAATTTTGTGGGCACTTATTATTATGATATTATCATCAGTATTATTATTTAACACAAAGGGGAAAACTGCTAGGTCCCACAAGAGAAAATTTTCATGTTAAACCAGTCATGGTTGACAATAAGGAATATAATTAAGATGACTCTGAAATGTGGCTTAAGTAAAAGAGACGTGACAGAAAAATTATAATTCAATCATTACACAGAAAAGGCAAGACGCTAGGAAACAGCCTCCTGCCGGCGCCGTGGCATACCTGTGAGCACGTCCCTGCAGCGCGCGCCGCTCACGCACTCTTTCCCTGTCTGGGGGTCTGTCTTCTTCAGCAAGCTCAGGACCTCCAGGTAATTGGCCGTGGCAGCGCCATACCTGGCAGCAGTGAGAGCAATGGCGAGGTTCATCCGTGCGTCGTTGTGCTGTCCTGCAGCAGGGGAAGACCAGAGGAGGGACAGGAGTCACCTCGAGCCACAGGCTGGTGGTACAGAAGTGTGTCACAACAGATATGTCACATCTGTCCCTGTCACCCGGAATATACATGATGGCTGGTCAGCTCCGGAAGGCATGATTTAAAAATACATGGTCATTCTCAGGCATTTACCTGCCACTTCAGCCAGTGCCTTTAATACTACAAAAAGGGTGAAAATATCCCTTTGCTACAGAGCTCATATCAATTATCTGAAAGTTAAGCAATCAGTAATTATTCTTTCAGCTTGGGAACATATGTATATGTCAGACTTCTCCTAATACAGACAACCCATATGTACGAAAGTAAAGCAATTCAAAACTTCAGAATATTTGACACCCCAACTGGTGTTGATTAACAATTTTTATGAGTATGTGCTCCATCTAATATTCAAAATCAAGAGCTTAATCTTCCATAAAGAATATCTCCGTGTTCTTCTATAAAAGGATTTTTCTTGGTTTGAATTTTGATCAGAGCTCCTTAACATGTAACATTTTTTTTAATCGCACATAAAAGGTAAGAAATTAAGCAGGGCAAAATTTAATTACAGAACAATTCCTACCTGTATTGTTAAAGATTTATTGCTGAAAAAATCCTAGTTAAAGAAAACTAAGGGGGAGGAGAAAGGGGGAAAGATGATTAATCACTTTAAAATACTGGCATCACTAGAGACTTTTTCTATTTATTATTGCCAGTGGAGTTAACGCTGACCAGGAAGAATTACTCTACATTGCAGGGGCCAGATTCTCTGTGCCCTGAATAATTAATTACTTGGGGCTAGATGTATTGAAGCAGGGTTCAAATTCCTACACATTGGGATCAGTTCTATCAAGATAATACTGATAAAGGGATGAATTTGTAATGAATATTGTTGTTGATTTATGTTGCCAGCATACCAAACATTTAGTATAAATGGTTTATGTAAAGTTTCTTCCTTGTGATTCAGTCTGTGCAGGGCCAGAAGCACAACACAGGTAATCTGTTCCAGCTAAAAGGGCAAAGTTATAAAGAGGGAATCAATGACTGGAGATGCTGCTGCCCCTCCCCACAAACATCTTATTCTAAAACCACTGGACTAATACAATCAGCCAAGAACCTTTCCCTCAAAATTAAATCCTCCATCAAGTGAAGAACACACACTAAACCTCAACATGCAGAATGAAAAGTAATTGTAGCTTAAATTTAATAGAAAGAAAGTAGAAGGGGAAATAAGGCAACAGCAGCAGCAGCAGAATCTGAGCTAGAAGTAGGAGGGGTAACATTTATATCCATTTCAACTTAGAGTGATCCTAAAGTTGCTATTAAAACAGTCAGTAGGTATATTTAAAGTTAAGTTTAAGAAACCAACTTTTATTAATATAGGGCTCTTTACTTAAAACTAAAATATGCTCCACAAAGTGAAATACATACAAAGAGCCCCAAAGAAATTAAATAAAAATTCCACTATAGATCTTCTATTTACAGAGATGACACATCTATAAACTAAAGAGAGTACCCATTCCATACAGTCTTTCTAGTCGATTTACGCACATAACAATGAAATACCCTATGGGTAATTTTAAAAATTCAGGACCTTTGTATGGTAAGGAAACTCTCATCTATCCAGGTGTGCCTAGATTTACACAGAGTGCAAGTCTCTGGAAAGTCATGTGTAAATCAACTATTTTAAATCCTACATAAAGTCAAAGGAATCAGGCAGAAATCCCACTTACTAAATGACAGATTTCTTTGTAAAATTGCATATATATATATATTACATAATCACCTGGTAATAAAACTTTAAGTTCTGAAAATACAAAATCTTTCTTTTAATACCTTTTAAAATATAAAATCTCACTGGAGCAGTACTGGTATATATATTTCCTCATGCTCTCTGGCTTCTATACTTAAAAAATAAAGCCTCTCTAATTAGCTTCCAATCCCCAATATTTTTGAGGGTAAACAAGATCAACTCAGTTAAAACGTAAGGTGGAAAGGAGTTCTTTTGGTCCTTACTTTCCACACCTGCCCTGATACCAGCAGCACCAGCCTTGACTCAATCAGGTATGTTGCTTATTTATGAAGGGCCTTCATGGTATGATCCTTACCCATCCCAGTTCTACTGCCATTTTTCTCACTATCTAGGACTGTGAAATTACTTGCTACTCCCTGGACATCTGTGTTATTTCACACCTTGTTGCCTTTGCCCACACTCATTTTTCTGGTTGGAATACCATTGTGGAAGCTCTGGACAATTCCTATTCATCTCTCATCATCCAGTTCAAACATCTCCCCATAAAGTCTCCCCTTATCTGTGTTCCTCCAAGGCAAAGGTTTTCGTTCCTTCTTCTGAGTTAACATTATATATTGTACATGATATGTGTGTGTATGTGTGTGTGTGTGTGTGTGTGTATTATAGTTTTCTGAATACCACATTCATCCATGTATCTATCAGCTTAAAAAAATAATAAAACTTGGGCCTCAGCAGGTGGTGGCACAGTGAATAGAGCATTGACCTGGGATGCTGAGGACCCAGGTTCAAAACCCTGAGGTCACTGGCTTGAGCACAGCATCATCCGGCTTGAGTACAGGGATCATAGACATGACTCCGTGGTCTCTGGCTTGAGCCCAGAGGCCACTGGCCAGAAGTCCAAGATCACTGGTTTGAGCAAAGGGTCACTAGCTCAGCTGGAGTCCCACCCACCCTGTTCAAGGCATGTATGAGAAGCAATCAATTAACAACTAAAAGTGCCACAACTATGAACTGATGCTTCTCGTATCTCTCCCTACCTGTCTGTCTGTCTCTCTCTCTTGCTAAAAATAAGAAGAATAAGCCTTGGTTAGGAGTCAGGCACTGTGACAAATGCAGGGAACACAATGGGGAGAATCATACTGGTGATCTCCAGCCTCACAGAACTTGCGTCCCCTTGAAATTACTGTATGATGTGCCATGTCTTCTCGTCCCAGTCAGAGGAAGTCAAGCAGCTTTACTTGTTCATGCCAAGCACAGAATAGGTATCCATTAAGTGTTAAGTGTGGCCAATATACACAAATAAATAAAATTATTTAAGTCTTAGATATATAGTCTTAATTTTTTCATAGTGTTATCTAAATAAATTTTATAAAACTGTATAGTCTATATAAATTTACAGTCCTATCTCTAACTATGGAATGCAGTGCTTTGTCTGGTGTTAAAGAAAGTTCAGACATCAATAAGTTGGTTGCAAGAAATATAAGGGGAGCAGAGAACCCCAAAAAGGTATTAAATCTGAACTTAAACCCAAAGTAGCCCTTATACTGAAGTTGAATAAGTGGGATGAAATGAGAAATAAATATGTATGATTCCCTCAAGACTTACCCAACAAGTTTCCCTTGGTCTGCAAGGGAAAGCTAACACAGTCATTATAAGCTCCTAGAAACTGGTAAGTAAGTGGATTTTCCTCTGGGCCCAGTTCATACCTCCACGCAGAAGTTCCCTTCTTTGCAGACATACAGCATAATTAATTCACCTCCCTGGATTCATGGCAGACCTCCTTGCCTATCCACATTAAATTCACCCTTTACCTGAGGCACCCAGATGCTTGCAGCGCCTGCTGCCTGGGAAAAGTGGTATATTTTCACTCTTCTTAACTAAATTCTCCCTAGCCCCCTTTCCTGACATTTTGCAAGGTATCTGTATGCCTCCTGTAATTTCATTTCTGGAGAAAAAAATTTCTGACAACACTGCATGTCATTGAAATGCGATACAATAATCTCAACTCCCCCACCCAATTGATCTGCTTATTAAGTTTGGATTTTCAAATCTGTTTCCTGAGAGCCAGGCAACATGACAGTACTCACTAATCAGTGAATAGCTTAACATTGGCACATACACAAGGACCCAGATGGGGACTGTGGAAAATCTGTTTCCTACTCTTCTCCTTTTGTACTTGAAATCTTACATATGTGCACATTCTGAACTTACAACTCGTATGAGAGGAAGCACAGAAGAGGTGGAACTATAACTGTTTTCCCTTGTTTAGAAAAACAAAATGTTAAATCAACCCACTGAACAGAATGTAGGTCAGTGGTGGTAGAGAAGTAGTCTGCCTTAATCCTCAGTGGCCTCACACACAGGATAATGAAAGATATTTTGAGTGAAAAATATTGTAAGATATAGTCATAGGATAGGCTTCAAATATAAATATTTTGGAGACATAGCAATATTGCTCTCCTCAGAGGGTTTCAAAGTTTGGCAGCTAAGTTAACATGCAAAACAGCTGAAAAAAAAAAAAGAGAGAAGTAATCACTGAATGTGTAAACAGTATGAAGAATGAATAAATATGAAAATCCCTAGGTAACAAATTACCTGGCATTTTTCTGGTCCTTCAGATCTAAAATTCCATGACGCAGTGAAATTCTACATATAATCTTCTTTTAATACAGTGTACCATAAAATGGCCATTTACAGTGCACAGACCTATCTATGTGGACCCAGGAATTTGTACAGAGAGTCTAATTGCTAGAAAAAATAGTTCTTGATTAAAAAAAAGAAAGAAAACAAAAAAATCTGTAAATTCATTGTCAATTAAAGTGACCTCAGTTGAAATGTTGAGAATATTTCTTTTCATCTCCCTGTGCCCTGACCCTCCTTCTAGAAGAGGGGAAAATGCTTGAAATAAAGACTACTTCCCTAAAGATTTAATCCCATTTCTGACAAAATGCACAGGGCATGCTTCATTGTCTCAGACTGACAGTGTCACAGTGACCTCTCAGGCAGCTTCTCCTTAACAGTCAGGCAAAGATAATTCAGAGGCTAATAACCTACCAAGCTCAAGCTGGTTTAATATAATCATTGTATTTAAAATATCCCTAGCTAATGGGAAGAGTGCAGATAAAGGCAGAGTAAAAAAAGTGTGTGTGTGTATGTTTGTGTGCATGTGTAAGGAAATTACTATATTCTGGTTTAAGTAAATATGATGAATAAACTTCAAAAGGGAAATTAAAATAGAGACCATACTTTTCATGGTAAATTGTGACAACAATGCATTTCCCAAAGTAAATTATTTGTAAAAGTGATTACTTGTGCAGGTAGTGGAAGGAATCAGGGAGACACATGAAACAGCTTAGGAAGAATACACCTTACAAAATATATTGGTGACTGGCTCTGGACTTGGAATGACTGCATCACAAGTTTTGGGTAATTCTCTGGGCTTCAGTGTCCTATAAAAGGAAAGAAGTTGGGTGGCATCTCTGAAATTATACAATGAAGGCAATGGCTCCGATCTTCAATATCTAGCTACTACCCTTTCTAACCTCTCAACTTTTTCTTCTGGTTTCTCTGACTTTGGCTCAATATATCTAAAAAGAGAATGGGCAATTGTATGGCCAGTAGCCGCGGCCAGCATCACAGCTGCCTGGCCCATGCAGGTTCAAATTAGATTCGAACAGATGGTAATAAAACAATGGAGCCAAGAATTGGTGGGCCATTACCTTTAATCCTAGCTTGCACCCGGCGGGCAAGTAAAAACATACACTGGGCTCCAAAATCCACTCATTCAGTGCTCACAAAGCTACTGACTTATCCAAGTTTCCTAGAATTAAAGGTTTCTAGCTCACCAGCCTTATTCACCTGTTTCCCATCTCCTTCTCTCTGAACAAACTCTGTACAAACTGGCTTCTTCTCCCTCAGCACTCCATCATCTTGGCTGCTTCTCCTGGCCTCCTTCAAGTGGTCTCTCTCTGCTCTTCTTTCTGCTCTCTCCTCTAATGCTAATCTCTCAGGAACCAGAGAGAACAAGCTCCCAGTCTGCCCCCATTTATAGTGTAGAAATTCAAGCCTTTAATCCAATATACAAACAAGGAAGTCTCTGATACAGTCACTTATCTGAGGCATAATGGGATTCCTCATGAGAGTGCACCACCCCACATCAAAAAGGGTGGGAAAGGCTTAGTCCTAAAACCAAGCCTCAGGCTACAAGGATCCTGCCTGCCCACAGCCCCCGCCCCCAACACATATTAATATAATCACGTCCATCCCAAGCAGGAAGGGCAACTAATATCATCACCTGGGAGATGGGTTTACACGTGGGCAGTGCCATCTTTAACAAAGTGAGCATAATATATTTTATCTGTCCAACAGCAATAAATAAAACCAAAAGACTGGTGCTTTATAAAGTATATAAGAAGGTAAGATCAGAAATCATGCTCTTACAAGAGATCCATAGTTAGAATGAAATTGTGATTTGATTGACCTTTTGGGCGCCCTCGTGTTACAACAGTCTCAACATAAGATGTTTCAAGTTTATGACACTCACTCCCAAAAAAACGTTAAAAAATTGAGATGTGTTTTGGGTCATGCCGTTAGCGTTGTATTTATGGACTATGTTGTACTTACAGACTAGCCTGGAACAATTCTTTAAGAAGGTAGAGAGGCCTGCAATAGATCCTGTACCCTCTATATCAGCTGCTTCTCAAGATGAAACACCTGTAGCACAGGCAGAATCATCTCCAGCGTTTCCTGCATGTTCCTTAGGAATCCTGAGTCACCTGATCCAGTATCTCCAGCACCTTCGGCAGGTTCTCCTGCCTCTCCAGCTTCCTCCTCCCAATAGGCCTCTCTCTTCCACCTTGCAATGTAATGTCCCTTCCAGCCAACCACAGGCATAAAGATAAGAAAAAAATTTTTACACTCATTTTTTGCCCTTTTTTCTGTTACTACAGTACAGTGTATAGTACATTTATGTCCTTTTTCCGTGGCTTAGTTGTGTTTTTATGTTCTAGATTATGATTTCATAACTATGTTAGGATAGGTAAGTGACTTAGATCACTGTTGTAGGAGTGGAACTGTGTCGTAACCTGAGGACCCCTGTATTGCCAAAAGTGGCCCAATCCCTCACCCTCCTTGTAGTCATGCCCTTTGCCATGTATCTTCACAGCGTCCTCTCCCAATATGACGTTGGACTCAGTTATGTGAACTTGTTTTGGTCAATAGACTGTTAGTAGATGTTAGAGGGAAAAAAAAGGAGGTTCTTCAAATGCCATTAAAAGGACATCCCCAGGCCAGCCAGCCAGTACTAGGAGGACAGTGAGAGGTATGTGGCAAGCTGCTCCAGTCATTCATTCTGGCAAGGCCATTGAACATCAGCTGACAGACAAGAGTGCTCATTCAGCAGAGAGAAGGAGACTCCCTGAGCCAACCCCAAACAAGATCAGAACTTGACCACTCTAATGCATTAGCACTAAATCTTAATTATTTTTATGCTACTGAGGTTCAGTGGAATTGTGGCAATAGGTAACTTACATGATCAATGTAACCAATTTTCTAACAAAGTTAGTCCCAACTGAAAAACTGGTTCTATCTTCAAAAGTGTATTCTAAGATGGCTATTTAGAACACAATTCATTATCCTGTAAAAATGCTATAAATGGTGATGAGGTGATTAGTTTGTGCCACAGAACTATTTAGTGCACAGGGCATTTAATAAGTGAACTGGTAATGATTCCAAAAGCCTTAATGCCCACCACTCCCTCCTACTGACCTTAAGTCTCTAAGCTGAAACCAGTGTCCATTCTCAAATGCAACTCTGCTCTTTGACACCTTTGGCTGCTTGCTCTTGTTGTCCTGACTCTACAGAACATCTTACCCACCTTGTAAGCTATTCAACTTTTCATCTTTCCTTCACAAAACCTTCCCTGACTCCTTTAGACACAAGAGCCTTATCTTCTCTGTGCTTCTATAGCACTTGTAAGTACACTTATTATAGCACAAATTATTTTCTAAACATTTGCACTTTACATGCATTTATTCAAAAAGCATGTACTCATTGCTTTTTATATACCAAGGATTGCCCTAGGAACCGCGTTTACAACAGATACCCAACTAGTCCAGTTCTAGGACTAGGGAACCTTGATTCTAATAATATGCTCCGAAAAGAACAAAGAGCAGCTTATTCAATTTCGCTGTCACAGTACCTATCATAGTATCTGCTACCTACTAGACATTCAAATACTTGTTGAACAAATGAATGAATGAGGTAATGTACATGAATATAGAACATAATCACAGGTCAAATAAGGATAATGTACCCAAGGTTTAGAGAGTATAAGAATAGTCCCTAACCCCTCAGCCCTACCCCACTATAACTGTGGTCTCCACTGAACTAAAGAACTATTATCTATTTACCTAGCTACCCAATAGACCAAGGGTCCCCAAACTTTTTACACAGGAGACCAGTTCACTGTCCCTCAGATCGTTGGAGGGTCATCCCCTACAGTGCTCCTCTCACTGACCACCAATGAAAGAGGTGCGTGCCCCTTCTGGAAGTGCGGCAGGGGGCCGGGTAAATGGCCTCAGGGGGCCACATGCAGCCCACGGGGCGTAGTTTGGGGATGCCTGCAATAGACAATGGAAACAGGATGTCTTCTCTTCTATCACAAAATATTTGGTGAAAACACAAGCAAAAGGGGAAGGACAGTGATAAAGTTAAAGCAAGCATTTGATGTATGGTTAGGACAGCAAGTGGCAGATCCCTTTAACACATATTGACTGAGTACCTGTTATGAGCCAGGCATGATGCTAGGCACTAGGCATGCACTGAGCAGGGGGAATAAGACTACCCTTGCCCCTGCTTTATGGAACCACATTCTAATAGGGATGACAGATAAAAACTAAAATAAATTAATAAGACAATTATAAATTGCAATAATAGCAATAGAGGGAAAAAATAGGTAGCGGGGAGAGCAACTCCCCAGGGCAGGGGCTATATTTTAGACAGGGCAGTTAGGAAAAGTGGTAAAAATTAGCCAGAAATAGAGAAAATGCAAAGATAAGTCCTAACAGCAAGACCGCCTCCTATAGACTATAATCACTGCTAATTTGCAATTACATCCAAAGCTTATGTGAAGCATATGTGACTATGTTATTAACACAACTCCATTTGAGAAAACAGTGCTGGGAAAATAATTTTTTTTTCATTTGTACTTTGTTCACCTATATTTAATATATTCTTATCAAGAATTAAGTTTAAAACCCTTTCTGGGTTAATGTATATTTTTTCCAGGAAATGTCTTCTAGTATACAAAACTCAAAATAAAAGCATAATAGACCAAGTTTCTGAATTGGAGTAATTTGCTGTCACTTATCCACACTACAGTTCTCAGGAAGGGACACCTGTTAGCACTGAGCGTGTAATCATTTTTATTATTAAATACAAAGGTACAATTAAGTACAGGCACAGGATGTGACCTGCATCAAAATTCTGCCCAGGCTTTTCCCCACCATATGTTTCATTATCTTGGGCCTTTTGTTCTTCTAGGTTTCTTTTGTCTCTCCTGAAGTTCTCGAATAAGCTATTTACAATCTAAATAATTACTAATCAGTGTGGATCTGTGGTCTTTGGCCCCTTGTAAACGAAACATTGTGAAGTGCCTTCACATGATATATTTAAGTACATGAAGTTTCTATTCTCTCACAACTTTCCTTTCTTAAAAAAGTTTTAAATAAATCTAATAAAGAGTAAGTTTTCTACTTTGCAGATACTTAGAAATCTAGCTAGAGTTGAACAAAAATAAAATCACATTTAAACTGCAAGCAACAGAATGCTTTGGATATTCATTAGCTATATCTGTGTAAAAATGTTCTAGACATCAGTTTACAATGAAGACACCATCCCCTCCCATGCCTACACAGGACAATTAATTCTTTCTCTAGCACAAATCTAAATACGATATTTTATACTTTTAAGAAAAAGTTAGAAAAGAGGGCCCTGGCCAGTTGGCTCAGTGGTAGAGTGTCGGCCTGGCGTGTAGAAATCCCGGGTTCGATTCCTGGCCAGGGCACACAGGAGAAGCGCCCATTTGCTTCTCCACCCCTCCCCCTCTCCTTCCTCTCTCTCTATCTCTTCCCTTCCTGCAGCCAAGGCTCCATTGGAGCAAAGATGGCGCGGGCACTGGGGATGGCTCCTTGGCCTCTCCCCCAGGCGCTAGAGTGGCTCTGGTCGTGGCAGAGCGACACCCGGGAGGGGCAGAGCGTCGCCCCTGGTGGGCGTGCCGGGTGGATCCCGGT
Organism: Saccopteryx bilineata; assembly: GCF_036850765.1. NCBI lineage: Eukaryota > Metazoa > Chordata > Mammalia > Chiroptera > Emballonuridae > Saccopteryx > Saccopteryx bilineata. The sequence goes on from NC_089494.1 coordinate 81,122,171, forward strand.
CGGGCGCATGCGGGAGTCTGTCTGACTGTCTCTCCCGGTTTCTAGCTTCAGAAAAATACAAAAAAAAAAAAAAAAGAGAGAGAGAGAAAAGGAGTAATGTGACAAAAGTTACCTGAAATAAAGTTGAAAAGTCAGAAAGCATGACACCCTAGAGACTCTTTGGCAGATTATTCCACCATGAGCCCTGCAGCCACAGGTAACCTTCCTTGCTTGCTTGTGAAAGGTACTGTCTAACCGATAAAGCCAACTCAGAATGTCTAGCTTTGGTAAAGATCTTGCTATACTGAGAACTGCAGTCTGGGACACATGGCATCTTAACCCAAGGTAACTGTCCTGCAAGTGCCTAAGATTTATTTCTTTTATAAATACTTATTATACACCTACCATGTGCCAGGCATTAAGCTAAGTATCACTGTGGGGAGCAAAAACTGAAACAGATTGGTTCAGCTGCCCCCAGACTCTGAGAAACAAGAGCAAGTTTATAAGTCTAATTTAGAAAAGTTACGAGTCCCTAACAGTCTCACCACTTCTTAGCACATTTCCTTCCTCTTACCTCTGCAGTTGTCCTAAAGTATCACCAAACATAGGGCTCCAGACATATCTTTTCTTTCATGTTACAGGAAGTTTTGCAAGCTTCTTTCATAAATGTGTGTGTTTAAATTCAGGTCCCCATCCCCATCAACTGTGCAGTCTCACGCTAATTGCTTCATCTAAAGTTATAGTAATGGCATCGACATAGAGTTAATACAAGGAATAAGTGAGGCCAGCAATGTATGTTATAATATAATAGCTCTAAACAAACATTAACTATTATTATTAAAATATAAAGAAAATTCTAGAGAGTCAAGACCACTTTACACCTTGATTTAAAAGTTATGGTTGCCTATGCCTGACCAGGTGGTGGCACAGTGGATAGCACATTGGTCTGGAATGCTGAGAACCCAGGTTCGAAACCCAAAGATGCCAGCTTGAGCACGGGGTTGCCAGCTTGAATGTGGGATTATAGATATGACCCCATGGTTGCTGGCTTGAGCCCAAAGGTCACTGGCTTGAATCCCAAGGGTCCTGGCTTGAGACCAAGGTTGCTGGCTAGATCAAGGGGTCACTGGCTCAGCTGGAGCCCCCTATTCCCGGTGAAGGCACGTATGAGAAAGCAATCAATGAAAAACTAAGGTACTGCAACTATGAGTTGATGCTTCTCATCTCTCTCCCTTCCTGTCTGTCTGTCTGTCTCATATGGCTGCCTGAAATGTTTTAAAAATAAAAACAAAGCCATACCACACACACACACACACACACACACACACACACAGAGCAAACTTTTCCTGAAATGTGTCACAACAATCTCTGATCTCCACAATTCAGAAATACTGTTTGTTTCTCTCTTCACTTTCTATCTCTAACAAACAAAGTATTCTTCCACATGTATCACAAAAGATAGGATTATAGGAGAATAGTTTTCCATACAGGGAAAAACAGCATTGATGGGGTAACAAAGTGTTTCAAAATATTAGAATCACCAAATCTTAATCTAGAGGACTTCATTTTCTTTCAGTTTTCACAAAAGAAGTCAACACTTACTATAAATTGAGAAAAGTCAAAAGACCCATGCTCTAATTCAGTCACTAGTTGGTGTCTGATAACTGTCTGAGTTTTGTTTATTTGGTTTTGCTTCTCGGCATCTAACTCCCTTCTCACAGCCACAGAAGGCTTGCAAAAAGGCAGTCTGCCCCATTCACAGGACAGAAAGAAGGTCCCTGGAACACAGGCCTGTAACTTGGCACCACCGATCAGATGCTCAAAACACAGATATTCACTGAGAGCTAGTGACCGAGGGAACTAGATGTGGAGAATCCATGATGAAGTGGGAGGCAAAACAGCAGCAGCAATAGAAATGTCAGCGGCAGTTGCAGAAAAAGATGCAATGTGTAGTCATCAGCATTAAAATCTTCAGTGATTCACTGGCTGTAGGACAGCATTTTGCCTGTGACTTTGGTTATTGCAAATCGTTTCTGGTCTCTTATTTTTCAAGCTTTGTCTGCAGTGCTCCCAGATTTCTGTCTGTTGCTCAATGTCCTCTCAGAAAACACCTTTCTCCTCATGTCAGTCAGATTTATTACTTTTCTTGCCTAACACTAAAAACTTGGGCAAATCTCAACCCCTGTGCCTCAGTTTCCTCATTGCTCGAGCTATGGAGTGGAACTGCATTCTCTCTCAGGATCCTTGCAGCTCTAACCTATAAATTGCAATTACAAAATTTCAAATTAACCAACTGAAAATTTAAGAAACTAATTCTGTAACAAAGTAAAAGAAGCCATTATGAAACTAATACATCTTTCACAGGACTGACAAAAGTAAGTGAATCCTTTCACTTACAAATAACCACCTTTCAGACCTCCTCTCCTCATTTGTGTGTGAGTGCATACACACAACTTTTTTACAAACCTGCTGGAATCGCTCAACCTACCCCAGGGGTGATTCCGAGTGTGAGCTACATAATAAATATACAGAACCCTGTGTTAAGGAGCAGCTGGGGAATTCTAAGTGGAAGCAGCCTTTTGAGAACCTTTATCGGTTGCAAGGCCAGTCCTGTATCTTATCAAATTTCTCTCTCTAATCACAGAAGGATTCCACACCTTATCAAACTGTTACCAAATCAGCCTGACCAGTCGATGTCCTGATTGTCCGACAATAATGTGTACTATCACATTAACATGAAGATCCAGCTAATTCTCTGCAGCCCAGGGAGAGCACTGGGCCCGGAGACTCAGATCACCTGAGATTAAAACACAGCATGTCACATACTGACACATCCCTTCACTCATCGAGTCTGTTCTTCACCTGCAAAGTAGGATTTACACTAACTTCTCTGCCAATCTTCCACGGCCTCTGAAATAATCCAATAAGAGCATATGTGGAAGCACTTGTAAACTGGAACCATTATAAAAATGAAAATATTATTGTTAATGAAGAGCTCCTTCTACTTAATTTACTTTCCCTCTCCCTTTGTTTGAGACAGTCTTTAATTTGTTATCCAAGTCATAAACATTTCTCAGTTATCAAAATAATATCTTTTCGCAATCAGGATTACTGAGAAACTTTATTTGAGGTTTGAAATTCTAGAAGAGTAAAAAAAGTAAGAATTCTTTTTAAATACAAAAAAAAATCATTGGGCATACATCACAAATATGTCTTTAAAACCAATATTGTTTCAAACTGCAATAACATTCAATTGCTTCTGCTCAATTTGATATTTACTAAGCAAAATCCTGAATTAATTTGGTTATTCAAATAGGTTTGCCCTACTGGAATTTTTTAAACAACAAACATGAGTTATTAGATCCACATGGGTCTTTTGTTTCTCATAGAAAGTAATAAATTATTTGAAAATGGCATAATACTTATTATATAAAGAACCCTAAAGATTTCACCAAAAAACTACTGGAACTGATAAATTCAGTAAAGTAGCAAGATGCAAAATAAATACCAAGAAATCAGTTGCCTTTTTAAATACCAATAGTGAACTATCAAAAAGGAAAACTAAAAACAATCCCATTCACAATTGCTTCAAAAAAATAAAATATCTAGAAATAAATTTAACCAAGGATGTAAAATACCAGCACTTGGAAAATTATAAGGCACTGAAAAAAGAAACTGAATGAAATAAGTGGCAGCATATACCATGTTCATGGATAGGAAGAATTATCATCATTAAAATGTCCATACTACCCAAAGCAATCTATAGATTCATTGTGATTCCTATCAAGATACCAATGCTGTATTTCATAGAGCTAGAACAAATATTTCAAAAATTTATATGGAGCCACAAAACACCCCAAATAGCCACCATAGTCTTGAAAAAGAACAAAATTGGAGGATCCACAGTACCTGATATCAAACTATATTACAAGGCTACAGTAATCAAAACAGCATAAATACAGACATATGAATCAATGGCATGGAATAGAGCCCCAAAATAAACCCACTTTTATGTCAGTTAATATTTGACAAAGGAGGCAAGAACATTCAATGGGTTAAAGATAGTCTTTTCAATAAATGGTGTTGGGAATATTGGAAAGATACGTGCAAAAAGAAGAAAGAAAGAAAGAAAAAGAAAGAAAGAAAGAGAAAGAAAGAAAAAGAAAGAAAGAAACCAGACCACCTTCTTAAACCATACACAAAAATAAACTCTAGATGAATTAAACACTTAAATGTAAGTCTTGAAACCATAAAAATCCTATAAAGAAATATAGGCAGTAAAATCTCAAACATTTCTCATAGCAATATTTTTTCTGATATATCTCCTCAGGCAAGAGAAGCAAACAAACAAAAGGGACTACATCAAACTAACAGTTTTTGTTTTTGCACGGCAAAGAAAAATCATCAACAAAATAAAAAGACAATACACTGAATGGAAGAACATAGTCACCAATGATACATCTGACAAGGGGTTAATATCCAAAAATTAAAAAAAAAAAAACTTATACAACTCAACACCAAAAACACAAACAATCTAATTAAATAATGGCCAAAGGACCTGAATAGACACTTCGCCAAAGAGGACATACACATGGTCAATAAACATAGGAAAAGATGCTCAATGTCATTAATCATCAGAGAAATGCAAATTAAATCCACAGTGAGGTATCACCTCACATCTGTCAGAATGGCTTTCAACAATAAATCAACAATCAGCAAGTGTTGGTGAGGGTTTGGAGAAACGGAACCCTTGGGCATTGTTGGTGGGAATACAGACTAGTGCAGCAACTGTGGAAAAGAGTATGGAATTTCCTCAAAAAATAAAAAATGACACTGCCATATGACTCAGCGATTCCACTTTAGGGAACATATCCAAAGAAACCCAAAACACTAATTCAAAAGAATATATGCACTCCTATGTTCACTGCAGCATTATTTACAATAGTCAAGATTTATTTTATTTTTAATTGATTTTAATTTATTGTGTTTACATGGATTCTAGTGTCGCCCCGAATGCATCCCCCCCTCCCCTGTATTCCCCTCAACATCTCCCTTGCCCCCCTCCCCAGAGCGCCCTCCCTCCTTTCCCTTCAGGTTTTTCCCATTTTATCATCCCCTTTCCCTCTGTCCTCTTTTCCTCTGGTCCCTTTGATCCCTCCTCTGTCTCAATTCTGTTCCTCAGTTCACATTGTTCATTGGATTCCTCAACTGAGTGAGTTCATATGATATTTTTCTTTCTCTGCTTTGCTTATTTCACTTAACGTAATGGTTTCCAGGTCCATCCATGTTGTCACAAAAGGTAAGATTTCCTTCTTTTTCATCGCCCCATAGTATTCCATTGTATATATATGTACCATAGCTTTTTAATCCAGTTGTCCACTGACGAACACTTGGGCTATTTCCAGATTGGTTGGCAGGGGTACCCCCTTTTACCACTCTCATTCAACATAGTTCTGGAAGTCCTAGCCATAGCAATCAGACAAGAAGAAATAAAAGGCATCCAAATTGGAAAAGAATAAGTAAAACTATGATTATTTGCAGATGATATAATACTGTACCTAGAAAACCCTAAAGTCTCAGTCAAAAAACTACTGGATCTGATAAATAAATTCAGCAAGGTGGCAGGATATAAAATTAATACTCAGAAATCGGAGGCATTTTTATACACCAGCAATGAACTGTCAGAAAGAGAAATTAAGGATACAATAGTCAAGATTTAAAAGCATCTCCATTGTCCATCAGTAGATGAGTGGAGCTCATCAATGGAATACTATTCTCCCATAAAAAAGAAGGAAATCTTACCTTTTGCAACAGCATGGATGGACCTGGAGAGCGTTATACTAAGTGAAACAAATCAGACAGAGAAAGACAAGTACCATATAATTTCATGTATATGTACAATCTAATGAACAAAATAAACCAACAAATAAAATCAAAACAAAATCATAGATACAGAGAATAGACTAACAGCTGTCAGAAGAGAAGGAACAGGTTGGAGGCGCTGGGTGAAAAGGTAAAGGGATTAATAAAATAAATAGAAATTCATAAACATAGAAATCAGTACGGGTATTATCAGAGGAAAGGGGGTGGGGGAGGTAGAAGAAGGCATGGGGGGATAAATGGTGATAGATCGAAACTTGAGATGGGATGAACACACAATATAATGTATAGATGATGTGTTATAAAATTGTGTACCTGAAACCTTTATAATTTTGTTAACCAGTGTCACTCCAATAAATTCAATAAAAAGGAAAAATATGGTGATAGAAGGAGACTTGACTTGGGGTGGTGAACACATAATACAATATACATATGATGTATTATAGGAATGTATAACTAAAACCTATATAACTTTATTAATCAACGTCACCCAATAAATTCAATATAAATAAATAAATAAAAATTAAAAAAATAAATTGATAAATTTGGGGCAGGATCTTAGTTCTATCCACTCAAACCATCACCACTACCAATTTATCTCCAATAGGGACAACAGTGCCTGTCATGTAGGAAGGTGCTAAACTATCTGTTGTCTAATGTAATTCATTTATAATTCAATAGTCTGTGAGTTTGGCTAGTGCCGACCAATTTAGCAGAGCCTGATCACCCTAAGAATAATGAAAAATTAGATATTAAATTTTTACAGCCAAGAGCACATGTTAAAGCAGAAGACTAAAGTGCAAACACTGTGAGAATGAACTGAACAGGGTCCTTCCTTTAATGTAACTAAGGTACCTGATAGTTCTCATATAAAAAGACATAGTTTATACATAATATATTTATCAAGAAAATTATGTCAGGCCCTGGCCGGTTGGCTCAGTGGTAGAGCGTCGGCCTGGCATGCGGGAGTCCCGGGTTTGATTCCCGGCCAGGGCACACAGGAGAAGCACCCATCTGCTTCTCCACCCCTCCCCCTCTCCTTCCTCTCTGTCTCTCTCTTCCCCTCCCGCAGCCTAAGGTCCATTGGAGCAAAGTTGGCCTGGGCGCTAAGGATGGCTCTGTGGCCTCTGCCTCAGGCGCTAGAATGGCTCTGATTGCGGCAGAGCGATGCCCCAGATAGGCAGAGCATCACCCCCTGGTGGGCATGCCGGGCGGATCCCGGTTGGGTGTGTGCGGGAGTCTGTCTGACTGACTCCCCATTTCCAAATTCAGAGAAAAAAAAATTATGTCAATATGCCAGCCACATATATCAAGTACTATTTCAGATACTCTAGCCATATTTTAAAAGCCAATCAATTTGCTCTTCTGGAAAGATGAACACAAAGGAGAAACCAGATTAGCCACAGTATAAAAAAAAGATCTGCAATGAGAAAGTGGCTCGAGTTGTAAGTTGCTGATGATGCTATATAATTATCCAGACTTTTCAAAAGGCTAGAAAAATAGATAACTGCATTCTATTATCTAATTTAAAAATGCACATTTCTAAATAAAAGAAAACAATCCATTTCCTAACACACACACAACACACACAAAAGTTCTGTTTCGTTGATCTAACCTTCAATGATGCTTCAACATCTATCTGGCCAAACTAATCTCATATAAAATTGGAATATGAACAATGTACTGGATGATATGGAAAACTGTTTAATTTAGTTGGATGCAATAATGACTTGCTAGTCATACAGTATATTGCTTTAAAAAAATAATAGCCCTTATCTGTTATATATGCTTTAAATGTTCTAAGTGTGGAGATGGCACAGTTGCTCTGAAAATGCCCTACGATCTCTACTGACCTACTCTGCTGTTGGTTATAATTAAATCAGTGAGCATGACTGTGTTCCAATATGAACAATGTACTGGATGATATGGAAAACTGTTTAATTTAGTACTTGTGGACACTGAAACAAATATTTTATATACTTTCATGCCACAAAATTTAACCATTTAAAAAATATAAAATCCATTCTCAGCACACAAAATAAGAGGCAGATGGAGACTTGAACTCTGCTCTAGGAGGGAATAAATATAAAAGGAAGGGGGGGAGGTAGAAAATAGATTAAGTAAGTTTACCTATGAGTTGATAACTGTTATAGCTGGAGATGATATATATGGGCTCAAACTCCTATTCTACTTTTATATATGTTTGCACATTTTAATAATAAAAATTAAAATTTTATAAGTGATTGAGAATTATTTCACAATGTATACATATATCAAATAATTATACCTCAATAAACTGAAGGAAAAATGTTAAAAAAATTTAAAGGAAAAAAGGAAGAAAAAAAGGAGGGAAGGGGAGGGGAGGGGAGGGGAGGGGAGGGGAGGGGAGGGGAGGGGAGGGGAGGGGAGTGGATGGGGGGAGGGGAGGGGAGGGGAGGGGAGGGGAGGGGAGGGGAGGGGAGGGGAGGGGAGGGGAGGGGAGAGGAGAGGAGAGGAGAGGAGAGGAGAGGAGAGGAGAGGAGAGGAGAGGAGAGGAGAGGAGAGGAGAGGAGAGGAGAGGAGAGGGGAGGGGAGGGGAGGGGAGGGGAGGGGAGGGGAGGGGAGGGGAGGGGAGGGGAGGGGAGGGGAGGGGAGGGGAGGGGAGGGGAGGGGAGGGGAGGGGAGCGGAGGGGAGGGGAGAGGAGGGGAGGGGAGGGGAGGGGAGGGGCGGGGACGGGAGGGGAGGGGAGGGGAGGGGAGAGGAGAGGAGAGGAGAGGAGAGGAGAGGAGAGGAGAGGAGAGGAGAGGAGAGGAGAGGAGAGGAGGAGAGAGAGGAGAGGAACCAAACACAGCTTGAGTGCCAGAATTGCCATTCCGCCTAGCCCTTCCCTCAAGGACTGGCCTCTATTTCTCTACTTCAGAAACATGCCTAGTGTCCTTCATGGACTACCTAACTTCTCTCCCAAGTCCCCAAGATGTTGTCATGCACTTGACCCTATGGATCATCACTTCACTGAGAAAGCTGCTCCCCTGCTCAGACCCCCATCAGACTCCTGTACACTGATGAGGGCTGCGAAGAGGCATAGTTAGATTGCAAGTCAGCTGAGACAGGTGGTTTGGACTGCTAGCCTCTCCCCTTGGAAGACTGCTCATAGCCAGGCTAGACCTTGCCATATCTTAAGGAAAAGAAACATGTTAGCAGGCAAAGCCAAGGTTTTGTATTACCACATACAGAGCTATTTATAAAAGTAGATTCTTTATATAGTGAGTTTCTTCTATCTAAAGACAATAAGAAAAAGAGACACCCATCTAACCCTTTATCCATATCATAGATCAGGAGACAAATTCAAAGTCAATTTTATTTATAAAAATAAGTTTTTAAATTTGTCTTGTCACAAATAAAATATTTATATATAAAAATGTTAACTTCTAATTTAAAAATTATGCCTAAGAAAAAAAGACCTAGACTATCACCTTTACAAAAGGCCAAAACTATAATATATTACTCCATTAAAATATAACTTTAAATACAGCATATTAGTCTTCAACATAACACACGTCTCAAACTTCCGAAGAGCACTGCACAAATGCGCCTTTGTAAAGCAACCTCACAGCACTTTGATGTGACCGTATGTTCATTAAAATAAAGTATTACTACTTACATACATAAGGTACATAATGAATTCCGTATGTGTCTAGAGTTGGCTAATGTCATTAAAGCACATGCCAAAAGCACAGACTATAAATCAAAATGCGATTTGTCAAAATAAGATCTTAATATGATACAGGTTAGAAATAAATAAATAAACCACTAACATTCTGATATGGAATGGATGAGGAGAGCTAAGCCCAAACTGAGACCAGGTTGCAACTGACATCCCTTTGTTCTATGTATAGCTTTGGCTATTCCTCTCTCTCTTCCACCTGGATAAATACAAAATTAGCATGCACCAGGCATTCTTCACTCCCCCAAGGATTTATATCTCTAGTGCCATTTTAAAGACAGATATTCTTTCCAAAACGTTGACATAAACCAGTTGGGCAATTACAGATTTTTTTTAAAGCCCACATTACTGAATTTTTTAAAAATCTAGATTATTCTTAAAAACAAAATTTGGAAAACACTTTACATTAGTTTATTAATTCACTTCCAAATTTAGGAAGATTTAACAGAAGATGAGAAAAAGCAGACATATAACTAAAAAGGCCAAGCCAACTATCAAAAACTAAGAAAATCTAGTTAGTGGACATTGGAGTAGTACAGAAAATGTGAGCAAAGAGACGAGTTTCATGTCTTACAGTTTCCCTTTCCTGTGTCTTCACCTCTCTCTCTCAGTCTGGACTCCTTCAAATAAGCCTAAAATCTAATCCATACATTTCCAATTAATCAATCACCCAAATACGTTCCCTAACAGCCTTAAATACTGTTTGATTCACTGGAGGCCTGCTGCGTGCAGGATTCAAAATAAACTCTGTAGCGTGGTATACCTGGCCCTCCATAACCCGGGCCCTGTTTCCTGTCCACTCCCCCTGTGCTCCAGCTCTAGCCACTGCTTTCCCTGTTCTGGGTGCCTTCTGGCCTCTGGCTATAATGTTCCCTTCCACATCCTCTCCAATGACTTCACCTGGCTATACTACTCATTCTTAAAATTCAGCCAAGTGTTACATGCTTAAGAAAGTTTCTTTAAATCCCCCCACACCCACCTTACGTATATGACTCTCACAGAACTTCTCACAATACTGAAAATCATTGGTTGGCTAGCCTGTATTCTCCAAGACTCAAATAGCTTTTTCAGGAAGAAAAACATTGTGTTATTCTGTGTTTCTTCAAGATTGATCACGTTATCTATATACACGGTGCTGATATATGGCTACTAAATAGATAAATAAAATTGCTAATCGTATTTTAAAAAGCGAAGAATATTATTCCATTTAGAAAGATAAATGTACACATTATTTCATCTTGCTATGCAAAGTGTTGCTTCCTTTACAGTCATTTCAAACTTTCCAAAACTAATAAATAAAGGCAATCTTGAAGAATACAGACTGAAGAAAAGAAAACCTTAGAAAGTATTGACATTTATTTTTAGAGTCCACACAGATGAGGCAATATATAACATATGCCTAGACCTCTAGTAGGCACACTTAACTCAGAATTGACACATGTCTGCCCTGGCCGGGTAGCTCAGTTGGTTAGAGTCATCCTGATACACCAGGTTGCGGGTTTGATCCTGGGTTGGGGCACATACAAGAATCAACCAAGGGGTGCATAGATGGGTGGAACAACAAATCAGTGTGTCTCTCTTTATCTCTCTCTTTCACTCTCTCTCTGTCTCACCCTAAAATCAATCAAGAAAAAATGTAACACATGTCAACACTCAGTCAACTTTACAAATCATGTATCAGTAAGTTCAGCAATGTTTCCATGGAAACTATTTTTGCACATCCTGAGACTTTCCACAAACTTCTGCAGGGCCAATTTATCAAAACAAACTCAAGGGTGATAAGACCCAAACCTGAGGCCGAACTGACAGAATCAGATTTTTGTCCGGGCTAAAACACTGATAGGTGAAACACAGGCCCGGCAAGAAGCCCTGGAATCTGAGAAGCAGCAGCTTCAACAGCAGAAACATGAGGCTAAAATGCAATTTCTGCTTTCAAACCATCCTCCAAAGCTCCTTCAGAGGATCTCATAGCTCATGAGTGGATGGGGGAAAGAAGACTGCTTAGCTTTTCAGTATTTCTTTTCCATAGATTAACCAAATATGCATGCAGGATCTATCCAAGTGCTCCTCATTGCTGCAATGGCACAGAATTTTCTGGAGGACTCATATTTGGACACAGCAAAACTGAAAGTAACGAGTTATCATTACCTGCTGAACACTCCGTGCTCAGTGGCCACGGCTTCCTTCCACCCTGGGAAACTTCCCTTCTTCGGGAGGTAGATTTGCAGATGGGGGTAACCTAATCCCTGAGGCTGACGTTAGGTGTCCTATGCTAGAGAGCAACCTGCTGTAGCACACACAGACTTCCACCTGACTCAAGGTGCTATACCGCTCTTTCTCGTTTGAGTTCAGGAGACTTTATGGCAACTTTTTTTGTTATTAATTTTGAGAGAGAGATAAGAGACCGAGACAGACAGACAGAAACATCATTTTGTTGTTCCACATATTTATGCATTCATTTTTTACTGTTGTATGTGCCTTGACCAAGGATTGAACCTGCAACCTTGGCATATTGGGATGCTGCTCTAACCAACTGAGCTACCTCGCAGGGTTATGGCAACTTGTTTTAATATGTATCTGTCCAATACTAGATAAGGCATGATTTGTATATCAAATATAAGTAGTAGATGTAAAAATTAGGGATATTTTCCCCTAAGCTGTCTACTACTCCCTAGCCTTCTACATTCTTATCTGTTGGTTATGCTCAAAACCAGGCTTTACCTGGTTTCTAGGTTGCACTGCTCACTGGTAACTGCTGTTGCAGGAGCAGAATAATGTTAATGAGAGCTGATAGAAATAGGCCCTCCGGTGTCTCTAAAATTTCAAGTTTCATATCTAAAGAAAAATGGCTAAAATGCCAAAATTCAAAGAGTTAAGAGAAGAAAATAGTCTAAAATTTGTAGCGCCAATAGTACATGTAATGAGGGGAGGGTACCTACTCCAAATCTGATATAGAGGTGCCCAGAGGCAGGGGAGGGGGAAAGCTTGGTCCTAGACAACCACCCAGCACACAGAAGGCCCTCTAGAACACCTAGAGGCAGTCAACGGCTTGCAGAATAAAGATTCTAAATAACCAAAAGGGGAGAAGATAAATTCCAGACAAACATCCAAATTAAAATGTGCGGAGTGAATTTATTCTATTCACATTTGAGGTGGGGTAGGGGAGAGAGGTGGACCAAGATTACATTAAATAGCTAATAGAGCAAATTTTAATCTTTAGTGAATAAGGTATTTAATTGCTTCTAGGTATTTGCATACTTTAAATATAATTTTAAATTGTATGTTTGTTTCATTATGTTTATGTTAATAATGTTTATACAGTGTATTTAGCTTCTTTTAAGTAGTTTTTTGCTGCTTAAAAAATAAATACACTAGAATGGAGAAATGTTTTTCTCTCTATTCATGCTTAAGTATCATGAGGATACCAATTTTACCCACAGGTGTGACGAGGAAAAGAAACATGCAAGTAGAAGATAGAGGAAAAATATAAAAATATGTATTAATCTTACTTTATACAATTCCTTTTTCTTATAACTAACATTTACTGTTATTTTTTTAAATGCTGTTTGATGAAGCAACTACTGAAAAAGATAATACAAATTCATTTTATTCCTTTAAGGAGGGGGTGATAGTGAATTTATCCAATTTGTTAATCCTGACTTTTTTCAGGTTACCCTTTAGATGACAATGTATTTATACCTCTTCTTTTACCAAAACAACTACCAAGGTGCAAGGCTTTGCACAGAGGAAATTATCAAAAGAGAGAGAAAAGCCTCTGCAGCCTCAGCTAGCTCTCTCTCAGGCAGACTTGGTCTGCAAAGGGAAGGAGAGCCGCGGAAATCACCGAGTGCATTCACCATTGCATGCATCAGGTGAAAATTAGGATTCAAAACTCCTGGAAATATGAAGTTTCTGGCTTACTGAGAGACTTTGGAGTCACCTGCCTCTACTTCCTTCAGAGTTATATATTAATCATCACCAACACAAAGACATAAAGTACAAGCTATTTGACTTGATTCTTAATCTGATAGTTGCTCATCTAATTATTGTGTTCATCATTTTATCATTTTCTGCTGAAAAGACTTATTCTTCTCAATAGAGAGCAAATTACACATCAGTCATAGTTTTTCAGTGAATGCAAGAATATCTATTTGATTCTGATAGTAAAGGAGCAGTAGCATAAGTCGTGTGAGAAGTCAGTTGTGTGTGTGTGTGTGTGTGTGTTTAATATGCAGAGCTGAGTTGTTTTCATTTTTAAGTAGGTGTTGTTTTCTGTGGGCAGATATAATGATCTAAGCTATGTTTTATTAATATAAAGTGTGATATAAATAAGTATTAATAGTAATATTGAAACCAGTTTGAAATTCACAGTTTAAAATAGTGGTCTATTTGGCTCCAGAGAATATCATCTACCAACCAATGTGTTAGGTTTATTTATAAGAACTATGTACCAATGATTTTTTTCACAGTTTTTCTATGTTACGTTACCAGGATTTGATTGAAGAGTAGGTAGTTGAAACTAAAGTGTGGGTCTTTTTTATTGAGGAGATATTTTTGTTACTGCTATTTCTTTTGAGGTGAGATATCAGCCTGGAATTCCGTAACACAAAGAAAGCTATTGTGTACCGAACAACTCCAAATGGATTTAGCCATTGCTTTATTCCCTGTTTCTTCCTTTTTCTAAACATCTGAGCAAAACTCTCAATGCCCTGGAAAGAATGCTAGAAAACATGCTAGAGCGGGTATATCACTAGGCACCTAGAGACTCTGCCAACAGATGTGTGATATAATAAAATAGCAAGAAAATCAGTTCCTAAAGACAAATCATTCTAGCTTTTTTTATTTTCTATTTCCCATGTTCCAATAGCAATTATTTCCCACATCACTTTTTTCCAAAAGTCACCTATGACATTATATTTCTAAAAGAGAATTACTTTGAGACAAATGCATTGAATAGTTACCTTAAGCCTCAACATGCAGCACATTTAAACATGGTTTATATTTCTTGGCCATGTGTTTCCCTAATGTCTCTAAAACAAAAGCAGAAAATCCCTCAACCTTTTAAATCTTGACAGTAACACAATTAATTAGGTTCATGTCTAATTTTTTTTAAATGTATCATTAATATAAAAATAAAACTTTATTGAGAAGTATATAATCTCATGCACTAATATAAAATAGACCTTTCTATTTAAAAAACTGTAATTAACAGGAGCATTTAGTCTGACTAAGCAGATTGGCATTCAATACAAGCAGATGATATGAACTAGGTTTTAGCAAGTTTAAACAAATCAAAGCATATTGTACATAATGATAAAATTATGCATTTGTGACTCACAGCATAATTTTAAAGTCTCTATACAATAAAACTAGTAGCTGTGCCATTATTTTGTAGTATCCAAAGAAATATTTCATTTTCATTTATAAGAAAAATAACTTGAAAATGTGGTTTATTGATGGCTAAGGCTGTACCAATGAATATATTTTGATCCAAGCAACTAACACAGCTATAAAATTTAATTCTGTAAAGTTGGGGTCTTGGATGCTTTTCAAATTCAACTTTTCAAAACCTTGCGGTTCCTCATACTAGTATGGAATGAAATACCCACTATATTAGCTGGCAAAAATATCAAGGCACAACTACTACCTAAGAAATGGTAAGGGAGCAAATAAAGATATACCTGTAATATACAAACATGCACACACATGCACATACACAATGAAAGAATATACCAAAAAAAACCTTTTATTTAAGGAGAATAAAGGAATAGGGTAGAGGGAACAGAGAGAGAAGCTAGACTTATTTAGATAGTTTATATTTTCTATTTTTATTTTTTTACTTTGAAATGCTGTACTTTACATAATCATTAAACAAAAGCCTGTACAGCTTTAAAAAATGCCTAATGATAAAAAGCAAAGTTAAATTGATTTGTTATATTGAGTTGGTGGCATAACCACACTGATAGTAACTATTTCAAGTAGCTTCAAAAAACAGTAATTTGTCTACTTACCCCCACTGGCATCTAAGAACAACAAAAATTCTTAAACTGGTTGCATTGATATTTTTAGAGGTATTACTGGTAAGGTTAAAAAAAAAAGTCATATAATCCAGAAATTAAAGTGGAATTATGTCTAAGAATTCATCATGTTTTTCTTCTTTAAATAAAACATTTTGCCTGACCAGGTGGTGGCACAGCGGATGTCGACCCAGTGCACAGAGGACCCACATTCAAAACTCCAAGGTCCCCGACTTGAGTGCAGGCTCATCTGGCTTGAGCATGGGTTCACCAGTTTGAGCGCTGGGTTGCTGGCTTGAGTGTGGGATTATAGACATGACCTCAAGGTCACTGGCTTAAGCCCAAAGGACTTGAAGCCCAAGGTAACTGGCTTGAGTCTAAGGTCACTGGTTTGAGTAAGGGGTCACTTGCTCTGCTGGAGCCCTACCCCGGTCAAGGCACATATGAGAATGCAATCAATGTACAACTAAAGTGCTGCAACTATGGTTGACGTTTCTCATCTCTTTCCCTTCCTGTCTGTCTGTCCTTGTCTGTTCCTGTATCTCTCTCTCTGTCTCTCTCACTAATAAACATCTTTCTTTCTTTTTTCTTTTTCTACTGAAAGGCCTAGAAATAATGACCAATCAATAGCAATGAACATCCAAAACAAATAGATCATGGTCTCTAATTACCATTTCCCACAGGAATGAACAACGGCTTATTGAAAAAATGGTTGCTTCCAGGTCTAGGGTAGAAAAGTTTCAAGAGGAGCTTAAAATCACCTTTCTTAGCAGATAGCACAGAAGTCATCATGGACCACTGACAGCCAAACTGAGGAGGTGCCCAGGCTAGACACAAGGCAATTTGAACATCAAAAAGTAATGAATTGACATAATATGAGAGAAAATCATGAGTTTAGCTGTAGTCCAATAAATTTCTATAACATTTGGAGGATGCAAGAACACAAAACTGTTATTTTTGAAAACAACTATGAATGGAAAGAATCAAGCATTATCCAGACAAGCTATACAAAATGTAACTAAAAGTAGTCAAAGAGTTTCCACAGGGAAATTTAAGAAATCCAATAAATGAATGTAGAAGAACAATGTCATTTTTTAGCCTCTTAATCTCAAACAAAATATTGCTAATTGATCTAGGTAATGATTGTAATGACTGCTTTAAAAAAAAGTGGGGGATCAAATAGACTTGTGATGGAAGTTCATACCACTGTCTATATATATATATATATATATATATATATATATATATATATATTATAAGAGAGACAGACAGAGGAACAGATAGGGACAGACAGACCTTGGGCTCAAGTCAGCAAAATTGGGCTTCAAGGCAAGGACCTTTGGGCTCAAGCTAGTGACCATAGTCATGACTGTGATCCCACGCTCAAGCCAGCGACCCTGCACTCAAACCTGTGCTCAAGCCGGATGAGCCCTTGCTCTAGCCAGTGATCTCTGGGTTTCAAATGTGGGTCCTCTGTGTCCCAGGCTGATACTCTATACATTGTGCCACCATCTGGTCAGGGACCTATAAAATATTTTTGACAAAACAATTTGATCCAGACTCCTTGTAGCTAGTCACTAAAGATGTCCCATATCTCCCAAACAAATGCTTCCTGTTTTTCTTACTCTTGCATTGCTCTATCCCTTAAATCTGGGCTGTCCCTATAATTCATTTTAATTAATAGAATGTGATAGAAGTGACAGTGCGACTTCTAGAGTGAGGTCAGAAGACTTGCATTTAAACCGTGGTCTCTTGGTAAAATCATTGGGGTAAGACAGCTACCGTGTAAAAAGTCTGACTATGTAAAGTCCAACCCAACCATGTAGAAAAGCCCAGTGAGACAGATACAGTGCTAGCCCCAAGTTGTTCCAGCCTTCTCGGCCGAGGAGTCAGACATGTAAGGAAGCTTTCAGAAGACTGCAGCTTCAGCCATGATCTTACTGCAGCCACAGTAGGGATTCCCAATGAGAAACATCCAGCTGAGTCCATCCATCCTCAGAACTGTAAGAGTCCATTGGGGTTTTAAGCTACTAAGTTTGTGTGTTGTGTCTTACGCAGCAACAGATTAATGAAACAAGTCTAACTACCAATGTACAAGAAATGGGAAATTGGTAAATAAAACTATAAGGAGACAAAGAAAGGCATGGAAAGCCTATTAGCTAAAAAGAATGAATTGACATAAATAAATTTTAAGATTTTGTTTTATGGGTTGATATTTTTTTTAATCATGAGCTGATTAAGGTTATGAGACTACAAGGGACATGTACACATGACCAGATATCTGATATTAATAAATTATTGTTACACATCTTAGGTTTGGTTGTATTTTAAAGAATAAAATTCCTTTAAATATACAAACTAAAATATTCACAGATGAAATATCTGGGGGGCAGTAGGGAGTAGACAGAAGTACAGATGAAGTAAAACCATGACTTTTAAGTGTTGAAACTGGAAGTTCATTTTATTAATCTGATATTTGCATATGTCTGAAAGTTTTTCTAAATAAAACTGTGCATAGTTTGTTGGACTATGTAGCTGTTTTTGTTATAGTATTTGACAGACTTAAAACCTAATGTCAGCTGAAAGGTGCCATGATGTTATAATCCATATCTTATAAAACACTTTCCTTTTAGACAAGAAAATAATTTACTTTCACATTCCCACATGTCCAAAATATTGATCCAAATATCTAGCTTTGACACCCCTTCTTTAAAATAGGAATCCTAAAATCCCATCCCAGCATACATACTGAGCCAAGTTAACTAAGATAATTTATGGGGGGGGGGTGTTTTAAAAACATTACTCTGTTGCACAACTGTAAAACTCTGTTGGTAGTGGGGAACATGTGTTTGGCACAATATCTGGTATAAATGCAGTGAACTCCCTCAGAACCTGAGAGCTCAGAGCTCTGTCCTTAGTGCATTTGGCCCTAATGCCAAGCACATAGCTGCAAAGCAGTAAAAGCTCCATAAATATTTTCTTAAATGAATGAACCAACTGGGGGGTTGTGAGGGAAAGAGGGTATGGTGTTTTTGATGCAAGAGCTTTTGCTTTTGAATCTGCACCTTTTCAAAAAGGGTCAAAACCAACAGTGTATGAGAGGTAGATAACTTATGTGAACACATCAGAACTACATGCTCAAACAACTTATGTGCATATAAATCCTACTATCAGTGAATTTTAGCACCGTTTTTAAGATTTTATTTACAGAGTACAGTACGGATGAAGACTATCTCATTATCCTACACCTGGTCAAATCTACATTTGTGTGATTTTTTTTTTCTTAAAAAAAAACTATTAAAGAACAAAAGCCTGGTATTTAATATATGCTGGTCAAGTGAGCAATAAACAACTGTAAACTTTCCTAGGGGCTATTTTTGCTCTGTCTCATCATCAGGAAGCTAAAGCATATGTTGAATATTAGCCTGGGTGGACACAAATGTGTCCTATTTATTCAAGGTTTCCTTTGAAGCCACAATTTATAAGTTTTGTTTCTTAGGGGTACATGTCAAACTTCATTTAGCATTAGTTGGTATACAGAAATACTGAATAGCAAAAGGCAACATTTGGGGGCAAAAGAAAATATGCCTGCTATATGAGCAATAATGTCAGTTTCATTTATGTAACTCACAGAAAACAAGAAGAGAAATACAATGGAAAACTGATAGTACAAATCAAGATAAAAATTATCCACTTAATTTATAAGTGTATAACTGCACATGGAGAAGAACTATTAAAAAAACACATTTTAATCAATGTCTAAGAGGTGGATAATTTTAGAGTAAGTTCCTTTAAAAGGTGTGTTTTCTAACTCTTAAATTTCAAAGATTATATATTTTCATGGAACATGTTTGTACAATATTTTCCTTCTTCTTAAGAATGTTTTACAAACTTATCTGGAAAAAATTTTAATTTGTAAAAGGACATTTGTGGAACTGATACTTTACTTTGGAACATTTATATGAAAAGAATTTAATAGACTGTAGAATACCTGTAAAATTGACCACAATAAAACAATTGACATTTGAATAATGTTCTATAATGTTATTTTACCTTTATTAATTCATTTAACCCTCAAAACACCCTGTCAGTTAAGTATTATAAACCTAAAATTCATGGGCCTCAAAACTCAAAGTTTGTTTATAAACCTAAGTCATCTATTTCTACACAATG
Source organism: Saccopteryx bilineata (assembly GCF_036850765.1). NCBI lineage: Eukaryota > Metazoa > Chordata > Mammalia > Chiroptera > Emballonuridae > Saccopteryx > Saccopteryx bilineata. Next base: position 81,141,924 of record NC_089494.1, read on the forward strand.
TTTCAACTGAACTATAATACTGTGGAAAGCAATTTGCAATTATGATTGTGGTGCTTATAGTGTAAGACAAGTTGTGCCATTTCAACATTATTTTTCCAAGACTCATTCATGTTGTTCAGTATAGCTTCCTGCATTCACTTTCAATGTTGTGTTTTTCTCCATTTTGTGAATATACTACAGGTTGTTTATTCATTTGTTTCTTAGTAGATACTTGAATTATTTCCCTTTGCAAATATACCCAGTGCTACAATGAACATTTTTGTACTCTTTTCATGGTGGACACTTTGTAAGTTTCTTTGGGGTATACACTCAGTAGGAGAATTGCTGGATCACAAGAAATGTGCATGCTCAACTTTACTACATTTCTAATTGTTTTCCAAAGTGTTTATATCAATAATATAACAGATCACATTATACCTTTACAAATTTTAAAAACAAAACTAAACAAGACTATTTTGAAATGTTTTTATAACATAAAAAGCCAACTTATATGTGTGTTATACGTAGTCTTTTATATGTATCAATATTCATATAACTTTAAACCTCACTATATATAATAATAAGGACCTTAAAAGGAGCCTATTGGCAAATAGAAGTTTACATTTTAAAATAAATTTATTTTATTTTAATGTGAACAGAAAAATAAAAACATTACCAGTTGTTGGGCAAATGAGTTTGTAAAATTTGTGTTTTTTGATTGTGCTCACTTTTATTGTTAAAAATGGCGCTGGGCAGCCATGTGTGTGCTGGCCCTCAGAGCAGGGCAATTGATTGCAAACTGTGGATTACTTTCCTGCGTGGGAAGGGCCATTGTTATGCTAATATTTTCTGGAGAAGGGGTTTCGCACCAAAAAGTTTTAAAAAGAAAAAGAGAAGGAGAATGAAGAAAGACGCCAGTTTTTGCAGAGTGAGGACAGCGGAGAGAAGCCAAGATGGCCAGGTGCTGAAGGAAAAGCCAGTTTGTGCAGAGAGGAGAAGGGAGAAGGTGTGCAGATGGGGAATCAGAGGTGACTGACACTGATGGGGCCTTTGATTCTAGGAAAAACCAGAGAAGATTCTCCTGGTTGTGGAACTGAAGAATGTGTCAGGGTTTTGGAGCCCTGTGTGTTCCTTGGCCAGAGCGAGAGTAGAATAAAGGAATGGCCCACCATTTTTTGGCTCCACTGTTTCTTTACCATCTGCCCAAATCTAATGGGAACCTGCATGTGAATGGCCACAACGGCTGTGACTATTGGCCATACACCAGTAAATAATGTATCACGTCAAATTTTGATAATTTTGAGGTTCCCAAGATAATAACCCTTCTTACTCAATAGTTTTTGTTTTTGTTTCTTCCCGTCAATCAAACTTCAGGGAAACTGGACCTTGAGAAATTTCTCTTTCAGAGAAATTTATCCTCTCACTAAATACATCTATCTTGAAAATGGTCAAATCAGTCAGTTACCAAGACATAATATAATGACAAATTACTAACCTAGTGGTTCAAAATATAAAAAATTAAAACTAAGTCAGGTGTTACAAAAGTATCATAAATGCCAGAATATAACCTCAATATATATATTTATTTATAAATATATACCTATACTACTGTATTCATATATATAAGTTCCTGTACTCATATATTATAGACATTTGAATCAAATATAAAAGGACATTTGTATAGAATTCGAAAGAAACAGATCTAAGTTGGAATTCCAATATGTTCTTCCTACAGCGGGAACGTCCTCAGCGCCCACAAGGCTCACATCAAAGGTCAGCACATCCTGACAAGAACACATCGGTCAGTTGCTTATTCAACCTATTTCTATTCCTCTGAAGAAATTAATGTGTCTGTCAAATTTAAAGTAGGTAACACTCAATTAGTTTAACAATAGTGTTTGCATATAATGTAAATGAGGATTAAAGGCACCATCTTTTGATTTGATTTGTGTTCCAGAATCTCAGTGAAAAGACAAAAACAAGAAGCCTAAATCCGAAAACATCACCTTTCTGTTATAGGGTAATTGATTTTTTTAAAGCTTTCAAAGTAGATAAAATCAGCACCTTAAAAGACTTGTCTTGAGCCCAGGCTTTCTTTTATTAAAGTGTACAATTGCAGGTGCATGCCTAGAGGAGTAATAGTTTGTTTCTAACAAAAGAGTCTGGATGCCACAATATGCCTCTTGCCAGAGGCATCGTTCCCCCAAGCACAGGGCTAACTGCCTCTCCTGCTGTACCTGTAACAATTTAATTGTATAAGTCAGCCTAGTCAAGCATCTCCAGCTCATGACTGGGAGACATGAAATTCATTGTCATTATTGTCCCTGTCATTTTGGATCATTATATCCTGCTGCAGAATTTTCCTCACTTCAGTGCATTCTTACCTCCAGGAGCCAGGGATTATAGCTGAGGTTGGGGTGGGGGCAAGACCGTGAACTACATTTACCTCAGGGGAGCCAGAGATTAAATTGGCTTTGCTCTCTCACAAGCAGAATTCATCTATTTGTATGCTGGGAGTTTTAGGTTGGAATAAAAATGAGTATTATAGTGAAACCTGAGCGTTAATTCCCCCTTTGAAACATGGATATAACCAACTTTTATTTATGTGAGGAAAGCTCAGGTATGAATATATGTTCATATGTTCATAAGGAATATTTAAGAACATCATCAGGTAAGAAATAACAGAAATCTCTGTTAGTGCCTTGACTCTCAGAAAAAAGAATTCAAAGCTGTAATTTTGTTCCCTAGTTTTATCTTAAAGAAGCTTAATGGGGGCATTTGATGGTTTTAAATATTTAATAATTTTAATTATAGCTCAGTGTTTGTGTGCTGGATTATATGACTGGAGTCCAAAAAGAATGGCACCAAAGATCTACTCTGGAAACAGGAAGACAAGGGTAGTTGACGTAAAGCCAGTAGGCACGGCCAGCATCACAGCCGCCTGGCCCATGCAGGTTCACATTAGATTCGGAGAGTTGGTAATGAAACAACGGAGCCAAGAACTGGTGGGCCATTAGCTTTAATCCTAGCTTGCACCTGGTGGGCAAGTAAAAACACACACTGGGTTCCAAAACCCACTCATTCAGTGCTCACAAAGTTACTGACTTATCTGAGTTTCCTAGAATCAAAGGTTTCTAACCTCACCAGTCTCATTCAACTCTGTTCCCCATCTCCTTCCTTCTCTCTGCACAAACTCTGCACAAACTGGCTTCTCCCTCAGCACTCTACCATCTTGGCTGTTTCTCCTGGCCTCCTCCACGTGGCCTTTCTCTGCTACCCTTTTTCTGCTCTCTCCTCTAATGCTAATCTCAGGAACCGAAAGAGCAAGCTCCTGGTCTGCCCCACTTTATACTATAGAAATAAAAACCTTTAATCCAATATACAAACAAGTAAGTCTCTGATACAAAGTCACTTATCTGGGCATAATGGGATTCCTCATGAGAGTGTACCACGCCACATCAAAAAGGGTGGGAAAGGCTTAGTCCCCAAACCAAACCCCAGGCTACAAGGATCCTGCCTGCCCACAGCCCGCCCCCAACATACAATATCACCTGGGCGACGGGCTTCCACATGGGCAGCGCCATCTTTAACAAAGTGAGCATAATATATTTTATCTGCCCAACAGTTGACAAAGGAAGATAAGTCCTAAAGAGACTGGCTTCTTCTCCACAGCTGGTTCACATAATCTCACAGCCTGACTAGTCACCTCAGCCTGTCAGGCCTTAAACACTTTTTTGCTGACTTAGGAGAGTTAGACAGTCACATACTCTCTATCTGGTGTAGAAAAAAAAAAGAAAGAAAAACAATTTTTTTTAATAAACCAAGATGTGGCCACTATCTTAACCTGACAAACTCAGGGAAAGCCTACACAATCAATCGCCTTGCGAACTCAAGGAACTAAGGTAAACACAGGATGGTCTAAATCAAACCTTTCTAACTAAGAGCAGTTCATGGTGGGTAGTTGTAAAGCCAATAGCTGCTGCCACCATCACAGCCACCTGGCTCTTGCAGGTTCACATTTGATTTGGGCAGATCATAATCAAACAACAGAGCCAAGAACTGATGGGCCATTCTTTATTCGTGCTTGCAACCAGCGGGCCAGAAAATACACACAGAGGGAAAACACTTCCCTTTCCATTAAGGGCTCCCAAAGCCACTGGCCTTCTCCGGTTTTTCCTAGAATCCAAGGCTCTCACCTCTGTTCACCTTCACTTTCTCTACCTCTCTCCTCTACAACCACGTAGCCTCTTCCCCTCTCTGCAATGTGGTCTCTTCCCTTGGAACAACGTAGTCTCCTCCTCCAAAAGGGCCTCCTAGCTCCTCCTTTTAAAACCTTTCAGAGGAACAATCTCCTCTTCCAGTAAACATTAGCATAACCAAGCCCCTTCCCAAGCATGAAGGTAATCAATATTATCACCTAGGCCACAGCCATTCACGTGAGCAGCCCCATCTTGAACAATCAAAGCGAGCAAAACCAAACAACACAAATTTTACAACTTATTGGCCCAACAGTAATCATGTCCTAAGGAAGAACTTTCTCTAAACAAAGGTCAATGCTTGCTTTTAGTCAGGCCTGTCTGCTGTCCTTTGCATCTATGATAATGTACCTGATAACATGCCTTTGGAATGTAAAGATCATTTTCCTTCTCCATCAGGCCAGACATCCCCCCCCCCCAGAGCAGAAGCCAATAGACTCTTCACTGTTATTGTTATGTGAACAATTAACTGTTAACTGGCTTGTTCCTGCCTATGTAAAGAAATTTCAGCACATAAACTTTTTCTTTTTTATCCAATCCCAGAGATTTCCCCACTTTGCTCTATCTTCCCTCCCTAATCTATCACCAATCAATTTCATGTAACCCCCTTAGATCTTCCCCTTTGATTCTGAAGTATAAAATACGTGGTGAAACTACCATCTTCTGGAGCACTTTCTCAATTCATTGAGACTTTGCTTCCTGGCAATTGTCAACAGTTTGGCTCAAATAAACTCATAAAAATTCTTACAGGTTTGGAAGTTGTTTTTACATTGATACTGGTAAATCCCATTATCAGTGGTAATGGCCATGGCGGGGCTCGACTGATGGCTCTCAGGTAGGAGACGGCAAGGAGCAAACAGCAAACCCTAGGACACGTCTTAGTCAGAAAACAGTGAGCTGGCTGTATGTTTTCTCTGACAGAATAGGAAAAGAAAATATAACGTGGTATGTCACTTCCTATTCCAACTTTCATTTCATATGGATTTTACTGAGAAATGTGACATTTACTTTGCACTGAAAAAAAAAGTTAGTTATTCCTCTATATGTGTGAGTTTGTTTTCAGCGGCTAACAACAAAATACGGCAATGGATCACACCTACGCTGAGCACAGAACAGCCACTATAATTACTACATTTAAAAGTATATGGAATTTATCAACTTTATGGACTTTTATGGAGAAATAGATTTTTGTCTTAATATATGCAATGGCCATCACTATTTATTTAGGATGAAATGTTCTTATGTGTAAGTAAGAAAAAATTTCTGACCTTTATACATTTTGTACATCAGAGGCAATATCTTTCGGCTAGCTCTAACATCTTGGTATTGAACGAAACTTAACAATTATCTCAGCCACAGTCCAAGTGAATGGCTATATTTTCTAGTCTGTCTGACTATATTTTCACACAATTACATTACACTTAGCATTGGTGCTAAAGTAACTGTCTAATGTATTACTAATAAGGGTTTTTAGTTCACAAAACTTGCAGCATTTAAAAGTTCTTTTACTTACTTGTGCCATTTTTTTTATCATAATCAAGATTCTCCCAAGATGAGAGTTATAAATATTATTTCTGTTCACTTTAAAATGGTAATTTTGTTATCTAAATTTCACCTCAAATACATTACTTTTTAAGTAAAAAAAAGTTATTACAAGAAGCTCAGATGCATTTTTAAATCAGTTGGATGACTGTTATTACACTCTTATAATGTTTATTTATGAAGGATAGATTTTTCTTGTTAAGAAAGGTTTATCTTATAAATTACAATGTTTAGAACTTGTTTTCAGAAGTAAATATTTAAGAAGTTATTTTTTCCTCTTTGAAATATTTGGTAATGGGATGATGATGTTATCTTTTTGGTCAAAGGGTAAGGCATTCCTTCCTTTTTCTAAGTACCTATTTATTGCATTAATTCCTTTATCTAGATGCTCCTTTTTTGTATCTTATTTCCATGGTGATACTTAATTTGTGCATCACAGCATTATGTAGAACAGAAGTTGCCCTGTGTGTGAATACATTTGGAAACCACAGAACTATACTTGGGTCACTTTCTTGTTTTACTTCCCCTAAAGAATGAAAAAGTTGGGTCTATATCATTTTGGAACAAATTTTAAAAGAAATTTTTTTTTTTTGTATTTTTCTGAGGTTGGAAACGGGGAGGCAGGCAGACAGACTTCCGCATGCACCCGACCTGGATCCACCTGGCACGTCCACCAGGGGGCGAATCTCCGCCCATCTGGGGCATCGCTCTGTTGCAACCAGAGCCAGAGCCATTCTAGCGCCTGAGGCAGAGGCCATACAGCCATCCTCAGCGCCCGGGCCAACTTTTGCTCCAACGGAGCCCTGGCTGCGAGAGGGGAAGAGAGAGACAGAGAGGAAGGAGAGGGGGGAGGGGTGGAGAAGCAGATGGGCGCTTCTCCTGTGTGCCCTGGCCAGGAATCGAACCCGGGACTCCCACACGCCAGGCCAATGCTCTACCACTGAGCCAACCAGCCAGGGCCAGATTAAAAGAAAATTAATGCAAGTGACTAGAGTATAATTATTTTTCCCATTCTATATCATAGTTAAGATTTTACAACAAATTGTCAAATGTCAATTTAAAATTTTAAAAAATAATTATTTTAAAATATTTCAGTAATCTTTGCTAAACTCAAAATTTTGCAACCTATAACAAGATATAAAAGCCAAGTCTAAATTAAAGAAATTCTTGATCCCCTTGATTCTGATAGGGTTTCTTTGGCATATGTGACATAGATTTCCCTTTGTTTTCCTATGTAGAAACAGTAAGAATCTATAATTCATAATAAAATCAAACCAACATAATCAGATATGATATTCACTAATTCTCCTCTTACAGTGTTCAGACTCAAGCTAAACACACAAGCACACGATAAAAGTAGTTAATTTTGACACATCACATAGTAGAGAAAATGACCACATATTTAAGAGGGTTTGTATAGGAGGGATTAGGAACAAGAGGCAGAGGGCACAATGCTTCCATGTCAGGATGAGTAGGTTGCTATTTGTAGAATGCCTTCTTACTCCACCCGGACCAAACCCTCTTTTAATATAATGACCCAATAACTACAAGGGATAACCATTAAGGGTCTGATGCCAAGAAAGCAAATTCACAGTTAAGGTTGTCTTTTAATGTACCATATTTCCCCATGTAGAAGATGCTCCCATGTATAAGATGCACCTTAATTTTGGGGGCCCGAAATTTAAAAAGAAATGTACTACCATAAAGATATTGAACTCAAGTTTTATTCATCATAACATTCATTCAATTCCTCATCACTGCCAAAACTCCTATCCATAGCTTGTCCTCATCTGGGTCTGATGACGAATCACTGTCTTCAACAATGAGCACAAAAACAAGTGCGAAAAAGTGAGAAATGCAAGTAAAATGTCTACAACCACTATATAAGACGCACCCAGTTTTAGACCCCAAATTTTTCCAAAAACGGTGCTTCTTATACATAAGGAAATATAGTAAACCAAGGGCACCAAAACTGTAGTTAAGTGCCCCTCCTGTGGTGGTCAGTTGTTGACAGGCACTTTCAACTGTGAATTTTCTAGCTTTTAATGACCCTTAAGAGTTCCCTAAAATCATTGCTCCTAAGACATTTATTTGAGTTTGTCCCCTTGTTCCCTCTGCACACACACATTTTACATCCTACATGAAAGCCTAACAGACAACTGAACTGATTCAGAAACTAGCAGTTTGGGGGGGAAAGGTGGTGATGGTCTTGAGGATGTCCTGTGATATGAAACAACATAAATATCAAAGTCTCCTGGACAAATAGTTCTTGACACTAAAAGATCAGATATCTACCATGAAATACAAAAGGTCACATAATGAAGATTTAACAAGTCACTAAGCTATAGAGCCTAAGCTGTCTTTTGTGTCACAAAATTTCTAAGACTTTTTGAACAAGTATAATTATCTGTGTTCATCAATTTACTTATAAATAAACATCCTTGGAGTGTTTTCCAATTCCACACACCCTTTAAAACTACAGTAAAATTTCCCAAATGGCTTTTACTGCCTTGTTTTATATTGTATTGTGGTCCATCTGGAGATATACTGAAGATATTAGTTGTTAGTTCCTTCAAATAAAAGTATACAAAATTATATTGTTCACACAAAATGAACATTGAACACATGGCAAATGGATACTACATAATGTCACTGTTAGAAAACATCTAAAAACAACTTTTAAAAGAAGCAAAAAAAACCTGAGGGTTTGGTTTAACAAATCAGTGTTCCTCTACCTTCATCATAAATTACATGTTTAAGAATTGTGTCCTGTGCAAAATACAAACATGTCAATTTCAGCCCAAGGGCATTTTTCTCTAGGTTTATAACCCCTTGAAAATAGAGGTTTCATCTAGAAACCTAACAGATCCTCAGCTCCTTTCAACATTATAATATATTCATAAGGCAAGTAGTCACAGGCAAACACATAACAAATTAAATAACATGAAGGTGTGGTCCAAATTCATAATGAGGCAAATTGACCAAAAGTAGAAATCAAAGAAGAAGAGAAATATGCAAAATTAAACAATAGGAAAAGCAAAACATTATACAGAGTGTTTTTAACCAGTGTTAAAGAAAATAGTGAGTGGGTGTGTCCACCTCTATTACTGTGGTTTTTGTAAGATTAGCATTAAAATTAAGAACAAAAAACTATCTCACTAAGAATATGCTGCAAGAATCATGAGTGAGAGTCAAGTATCTTGTAAAAAAGGAACCACGTACCATCATAGTAGACAATTGCTCCTACCAGCTTGTCCTTCTGAAGCATCGGGAAATGTTCCAGGGCTCTCGCTTTGCTGAGGACATAACTGCTTTTCAGGCAATTACTTCCTGCTACCAGATCATAGAGCTTGATTCCTACCCAGTAGTAAGGCAGCTGCCACCACCTACGGTATAAAACCACGAAGAAAGGGTTCTTTAGAAACTGGGTAACATTAGTGAATCACTTGAAATTAATAAATACTTTTCACTTAAGAAAAGCAAAGTATATCTAAAGGAGTACTGCAGATGAAGCAGAACTGAATCCCTGTTATCGACAGCAGCCGTGCTGAATTATGTATGTGAATGAATCAGTGAGCCTTTAAATGAGTCACCTGTAAAACAATGGTTCTTGACCTGGTTGCATATTAGAATTCTCTGGAGAGCATCAAAAATAAATACAGATGCCCGGGCCTCACATGTCTAGAAACTGATTTAACTAAACTAGAAAGAGGGCTGGGGTGACTCTAATGAATACCCAGCGGAGAGAATCACTGGCTTAAGATGTCCTAAGCAATCTATGACAAAATATGGATAATTGCAAAATCTGTTTCTAGGCCCCCCATACCACTCATGGATAACAGTTACATAATCCACTTTTTCATATTACCTGTATTCTAAATTAACAGCATGGATAGCTCTAATAATATTAGGAAAATGGGATTTTTATCATTTAAAATCCAACACCTCTAAACAAAGTTAACTTACCAAATTTAAAATGACCCAAAATGCCTTAGGTTTGGAGGTAGTACATGCGATGCTCAGATTTTGCAGCAGGACAGACTTGGGCCCTGCATTTTAGACTTCAAATGAGCCTCTTATGTTCCTCAAAGCAAATGTAGCTGCTCCTCTATAGATTGTCAGAAAGTGAAGTAAGAAACTACTCATTATAAATACAGAATACAAACTCCTTTGCTTTCAAGTTGTACCCTTTAGAGAAGGTGGTTCAGTGGAGAGCAATTTAGGAAAAGCCATACTTGCATACAGCAAAGGACAATATTTGAGAATGAATAAAGATTAGAAATAATTAAAATTACATTAAGAGGTAGAGGGAGCATTTCCATTAAAACTATGTTCTATTGACCTCAGATAAGCAAATGCATATAGATGATATCAAAATGCTCACTTGTAAACTGGCAGCATTATAGGCAACGGGGCTGATAAATGGGGAGCAATTTCTAGCAGGTTGGCGCGCTCGTGAAGCGCTTCTTTTACCATCCTATACTGAAAAGCAAAACAGAGAAAATTAGTTTGGCAGTAACAGATCATAATATTTTCAAATGGCAAATAGACACCCTGCCAACTGATTGATACACAGAAACCTCTCTACCTCTGAGCGAGGATGGCTCCCTCCCTAATCAAATTTCTAATAATACATCATGCTGTCAGCCTGAAAGATTTTTTTGAAACCTTAACTGTATTTGCATAGAAGAAAAACACGCTGTCAGAGTTCCCAGGTGTAAGATATTTTCTTGACTTGAGTTATAAGATTATTATAACAATTTATCTTGCATTCTCTATATTTTCCCTTTTCTTGGTCCCCTATAATATTCTCCCATGTATCAGATAACAGATTGTTCAAATTCATGCTAAACATTCCCTTCTTGCCTGCACTAACCCGAGAAGAGATGATACTTAGGAGCTGTATTTTGTAGATTATCATAAAAAAGCTTATCTCTTCACTCCTCTGGTCCTCATTATGCCTCTCTGAAGAACCAGTATTAATAGTACATATATGATACTAATTTTACAAATGAGAAAACTGAGGCTCATAAAAATCAAGTAAGTAAACTGGTGCACATCTCAAGTCATCTAAGTCCTGTGCTCTTCACAGCCATCATGATGTCAAAGAAACACCTAGGAAAAGGGGACAGATTCACAAGTGACAATGTCAAGTTAGCGCTGCTGTTTTTCATGCATGAAAGGCAGATATGAAGTTCAACTGATTTTTCTTTTTCTTTTTCTTTTTTTTTTTTTTTTTTACCCCTCTGGGAAATGTCATCTTTAACACTGCCTTGGCAGTTTTCAAATGGTGGCAGACTGGACACAATAAAGTGTGACATAAGAAAAGCATGACTCAGATTATCTTTTTCTTAGGAATATGTCAGTGACAAGATTAATGTATGATTGCAGTTTTAATTAAAAGGATTAATTTAATACTCCCCTGTATTACAACACAGTTCCCGGAAACTGCTTGGGAAGTTGCAATTTAGTGCCTATTGGCAAAAAAAAAAAAAAAAAAAAAAAAAAAAAGAAGAAGAAGAAGAGGAGGAGAAGGAGGAAGGGAGGAAGGGAGGAAGACAGGTAGGAAGGAAGGACAGGAGGGAGGGAGGGAATCACAATTATTAAAAGGCAACACATCCAAAAGTAATTTTGTGAATCTGCTACTTTACATGCCTGTGTAGAAAAGCCCCGGTCACCCATTAACACAGTAATACAGGAAAGAGCTGGCACACCTCTCCTCTCCTGAAAGATATTCCAGCAGAATACACTAAATAGGTATTTCCAACAGAAAGAAATGTTAAAAGCCAAAAAAAAAAAAAAACCCAAACAAAAAACTGATTTAATTGGGTAGAAAAAAGCATAGTCACAATTTTTGTTTAACAACCAGTATACACAATTACCTGCTCAAAATCCAACTTCATGATAGCCTTCTGAAGATATCTCACACCACCATGGATCAATTTAGTGCTTCTGCTACTGGTCCCTGATGAGAAATCATCTCTTTCTACAAGGGCTGTTTTTAGTCCTGTGTAACCAGAAAACCAAATTAACTTCTTAAATTACACAATTTGTATGTAATTCATTAAAGGCACTTCTCCAGGGTAGAGACAATCACAAGAAAAATTACTCTGAACATGGATAAATTTGTATTCAAAGTGCAGTGCACTGTCTATATTATAATGAAGAGATTTTAGTCTCTTCCTGGGGGAAAAGTCAAAGCAGAATAGAAGCATATTAAACTGTGAATGAATCCCAACTAGAAAATATTACAGTACAATTTCATGGCAGTAACAACCTCTGGTGCTTTTCGAGGGTCCACAGAGAGCCTGCACCCATCTACCCAGGAGCATGAACTCAGTATTTCCCCGAATCTTTCTGGCACTCCCGTTCATCCCTCACTACAACAGTCCAGATGTGGTCCAGCCCCACGCTTCCATCTACTCTAACGCCTCGTCGATAAATCCAGACTAACCCTCACATATGCCAGCTCTTATGTCTAGAATGATGTTATAGTGGGTATAAAATAGAGAGACCAAACTTATCCCAACAGAAGAAGAAAATTAACCGCTGATATTGAGGAGCTAGCTCATGGTCTAATTTAAGATATCCAGGCACAATATAGAATTACAAAGAGACATACAAACTGGAACAAACGAACCCAGTACAGAGTATCACCAGAAAAGAAAAGACAATATTCTTGGTAAAGGTGAGGCTGAGCAAAGAAAGGTCAGTTTCAGAAGTCATCCCTCTCCCCAGCTCTTTCTCTGAGGGTTGCAATAACTCTCTTAGAGATGAAAGTAGCTTGGTTTCGTTTTCTTGCCGGGGCACCCCTACCTCTCCAGGGTTGGGTAGGGCCAGCAGTACTATGAGGCCCATACTAGTTAGAGATGAAATTCAAAACTTCAAAAGACCCAAAGTATATATCAACACCAAGCCATGAGGAATTTTCATGGCCTGCCGTACTCTTGGGGGATGAGAGAATGTCATAGAGTCCAATTACAAGGAGAATATGTAACTGGAGTAGTTTGGGCTCACAAAGCTCATATAAGAGAACCTGTGCATGTATTCAATTCAGAGCCATTTATTACATTTAATACCAAAGGGTCGTTTTCATAACTTTTTACAGCTTAAATATCGTACCCAAATGTCATCATAAAATCAGGCCAATTCCCTTGACACAAAAGGACAAAATATTTGGAAGCTATGGAGAAAAAAGTAGAGAACTTTGATTCAAGGGCAATAACTGCTAATGCTCTAACTAACGAGCAAAATAACACAGAACTTAAAGGTATCATGGACCAGGTCACTCCTTTTAAGCATTTATGCCAAGGAAAGATCCATAAAATTCTCAATTATGAAAACCCCCTCAGTGCTTAGTAAATTTATTATTGGATGTATTATAAAAAACAAAAGTATATATCAAGTTAGTATATATCTTTTATAAGATTATTGAGAGCTTAAGTGTCAGGCAAAGTGATGATGTCAGAAATGCATTAGACATAGACTGAATGGTCAAGTAGCTCCCTGCCCAAAGAGAGGCATGTAAAATGCAGCAGAGTTTTATAGATACACATGTGAAAATACAAAGGACTCCCCTTACTCCCAGATAGAAATTAAATTCAGGATATAAGCCCAAAAGAGTATAGTCAAGATTACATTTGTAATCTCTTAAGAATGTACTGTCTCAGACCTGGCCGGGTGGCTCAATGGATAGAAAATCGACCTGGTGCTCAGAGGTTGCAGGTTCAATCCACAGTCAGGGCACATATGAGAAGTAACCAGTGAATGTACAACTAAAATGGAACTAAATTGAAGAACGAGTTGATGCTTTTCTCTCTCACTTGCTCTCCCTTTCTCTCTCCCCTCCTTTCTCTCTCAAAATCAATGGAAACTTTTTTTTAAAAAGAATGCACTGTCTTGATGAGCTATATCACTTTTTCTTAGTAAGTCCAACACAGAGAGTTCTTCCAGCTCTAAAACAGACCATTTCTCTTCAGCTGAAGATCAGATGAGGGAGTTGACTTTCAAATGACATTTAAGAGCCAGATTATTTAAACTACAATGCTCTTTCATCTTTGGAATCACAGGCCTGGCATCAAAATGCCTATACCATGAGTGGCAGAGACATAAGATTGAGAAAGGACAGGCAGCCTCCAGTTCAGCTGACGGCTTCCCACCTGGGCCTGCCCAAAGGTATCCTTCAAGCTGTGGTCGAAGACGTCTAAGTCCCTAGAAATCCCCACGTCCTAGTATCAAATCCCCTACATTGGTGTGTGGGTTGGACCTAGTGCCTTGCTTCTAATGAATGGAACAGAGTAAGAGTGATGGCATTTCACTTCTGTGATTGTTACAAAAGATTAATGTTTTCTTTTCCCTCTTTTGCTTGCTTAGAAGAAGCAAGCTGCCATGCTGTCAGTCAGGGAACCACAGAAGGCCCCCAGTCAAAAGGTCATGAGGAACTGAGGCCTTGGTCCAAAAACCTGCAAGGAACTGAATCCTGCCAACAACCATGTGACTTGCTAGGAAGCACCGCATCCTGTCCTGTGAGAGACTCAGAGCCATAGGACCAGCGAAAGTTCATGCAGATTCCTGATTCACTGAAACTGTGATAATAAATGTTGTTTCAAGCCACTAAATTTTTGAGTTGTTTATTGATGACGCAATTCCCTGTATGAACAAGAACTACAGCCAAGGCAGGAGTTTTTCATTGTACCAGGAGATAGGGTCTTCAAGAAAGGCTGAGTCTACAGAGGAGTGTGTGATCTGCTGGTGCAGGTGCAGGAGAGGAGAAGGGATCACTGGCAAAGATCAGCTTAAGCAAGAGAAAGGCAAATGCCTGAAATGGCCCAACTTATATGTGAGCTACATGTCCCTACTCAGGGGCTGGAGTGCAGGGTAAAAGGGACAATGTGTAGTAGAGCCAGACGGAAAAAAGGTAAAAGGCACATCACAAAGGACCCTTTCACCCACTTTGGGGCATGTGGACCCTGTCCTGTGAGCCACTGTTTCTCACAAGTAATGTCTGATCTCCTCAGAAGAAAATGCATATGAGAACATGGCTGCAAGCCATGGACTGGTTTGAGAAGCAAATGTTTCCTTAGAAAGTACAAGACCAGCATCAGTGCCACAGAGCATGCACTTGAACACCGTGCTCAGTAACAAGGTGTCTATGTAGAAGAACAAGGGTGTGCTTGTTTATCTTTTTAACATTTTTAAAAAAGGAATAAAACTGAAAAATCCCCAGTGGTCTTCGTATATTGTTTTGAGGATTACTATTATGCTGTCTGTCAGGGGAAGCACCTAAGTCCTTAAAGCTGAGAAGTCAGAGTAATGTTTTTAAAAGTGTCCTCTGATGTGCCGTGGCCTGATAGCTTGGTTGGTTGGAGCGTCATCCAGAAGCACGACTGATCCCTGGTGAGGGCACATACAGGAATGGATCGATGTTCCTGTCTCTTTCTCTCTCTCTCTCCCCCTACCCCCCTCACTAAAACTAACCAAATTTTTTCAAAAAATAAAAGATTTCTCTGATAGTGGGCATGGAGGGTAGGGCTGGAGGGGGATAAGAGCAGGTGGCAGGAGACCATGCAGGGGCCATGCCAGAAAGCAGGAGCACGGCAATTACAATGCCAGCTTTATGAGGCAGAAGATGGCATTGGAGAGGGATGAGAAGAGAGAATTTTATGGACTTGTGCTAACAGAATACATTTTTTTTCTTTCCCAAACTAACAGCATGAGGCAGGAACTATATACTTTAGGAATTAGCAAGCCATCTCAGGAGGATATTTCAGGGTATTTAAGTGAGAGCTAACACTTTAAAGCCTCAAAACTGCTTTTGCAAGTATTGGACATTTAAAAAAGTTATTCACATTATATATGTGAGAAACCCTAGTGAATACCAACAAAGTTAAAACGGGCTTCTCTGTCCAACCACGCTGTTTCACTTGTCCCATTATTTCTCGTGTCATATTATCAAGCTACCCGCCAGGATTTCTGGAGCAAACCAACACTGCTCCTTTCACAGCAAAACAAATAAAAAGTTAGTCTCCTGAGTTAGAGCTAATTAACATATTAAAGTAGCATGTAACCTCAGAGGATTACCAAAAGTTTTTGAAACTGCAAAAAAAAAAAAAAAAATAGATATTCTAGAAACAGAAAATATTTTAAAATGTTCAACTGCTGCTATATGCTAAATGTTCTGAATTTCTCATCTTTGTTGATGAGAGCAATGAAACAAGAAAGGAGGAAAGCAATACAAAGTCAAGATATTACTACAAGTTATAATCATCTCTCAAAAACACATTCCTTCACTCTCAAAAACACGTTCCTTAACTGATTAACCGCTACCTAATATGTTCCTCTCTGACTCACCTATCAAAAATCCAAATGTTTTTCTCCCCTCAAAAATTACTGATTTGAAAAATACTGATCTAAAATTAAGAGCTTAGTTTTCTGATACATTACTGATACATTAAGTATAAAGCAAGGAAGTAAAAAGAGGGTGCTATTTAATCTCTCAAAGAGAATGAACAGTATTTTTTTTTTTTGTATTTTTTTGTATTTTTCTGAAGCTGGAAACGGGGAGAGACAGTCAGACAGACTCCCGCATGCGCCCGACCGGGATTCCCCCCCCCCCCCCCCCCCCCCCCCCCCCCCCCCCCCCGGCACGCCCACCAGGGGGCGACGCTCTGCCCCTCCGGGGCGTTGCTCTGCCGCTACCAGAGCCACTCTAGCGCCTGGGGCAGAGGCCAAGGAGCCATCCCCAGCGCCCGGGGCCATCTTTGCTCCAATGGAGCCTTGGCTGAGGGAGGGGAAGAAAGAGTCAGAGAGGAAGGAGGGGGTGGGGGTGGAGAAGCAAATGGGCGCTTCTCCTAGAACCCAGGTCCCCCACACGCCAGGCCGACGCTCTACCGCTGAGCCGACCGGCCAGGGCCGAGAATGAACAGTATTTTTAAGTGATATTCAATACTAACATTTTGTGTTCTAAGGGAAATTGATTAAATGTGAAGGACGTCAAAAATAAGGTACCCAGGCTTCACGCCACTACTCCTGACTGGATTTGAAGAGTTCAAAAAGATCTTCCCTCAGAGCAGAAAGAATGACCTCTCACATGCCCAGCAATGAAGGGCTGGCCTCTCTTCATTTATGGAAATTCAGTAAACTAATTCCAAGTTTTTATGATAAAGAGTTTTTGTTTCTTTTCTTTTTAAAATTTAGTTTTTATGGAAAACAATAAGCTCTATCACTGCTAAGATGAATCATAACATTTAGGATGGTATTATACTTTATTTTTTGTTTTTTATTATTGATTGCATTTAGTAGGTATTCACAGTAATTCATGACAGTGGTGAAGTATTAATACTGGTGTAATATTCCTCTGAAATTCTTAGGTGAAATAATAATAGGATTAATTATAGAAGAATAAAGTCAACTTGAAATCTACCTTTCAGTCAGCTTCAGCCCATCTCTCAGCAAGTTAAAACTGTATGCAAGGAGCAAGGGAAGTAAGCCAAATACAGCTCTTTACACTTGAGGAATTTCAAGACTGTTTAGCTACCAAACACCTCAATCTGAACCAATTCATGGATCAGGACAGTTGGATGAAGTGATCACCTTAGTAAGTCTAGTTATATAGATCACTTCTTATACATATATAAATATCTAATCACCATGTTGTACACCTGAAACTAGTATATGGCATGTCAACTGTAATTGAAAAAAATTTCAATTACAAAAAAGTTGGATGAATATAGAAGGATAATTATCATCAAAGGGGAGGAATGGTATGACATTTAACTTTCACAACATGAAACAGAACAGAAGTATATTTTAATACCTTTTACTGATTATTTTATTATGCATGAAAACATGCTCAATATAATAAATGCAGAGAAGTAAAGAGAACAAAATAAAACTCTCCTTTAATCACACCACTCAAAGACAACCACAGTTGACATTTGGGTGTTTAAATGTTCACATTTTCTATGCATGAATATGATTGTATACATACATTTTTCCAAGTTAGGATCATATGATATATTCCTTTCATTTTTTAAATGTAACATTATTTACTGTAAACAACTCCCGTGTCAATAATATTTTTCTATTATCTCTCTTTTTTTGAGAGAGAGAGAGAGAAAGACAGACAGCAAGAGAGAGAGATGAGAAACATCAACTTGTAGTTACGTCGCTTTAAGTTGTTCATTGATTGCTTCTCATACGTGCCTTGGCTGGGATGCTCCAGTCTAGCCAGTGACCCTTGCTCAAGTCAGCGACCTTGGGCTCAAGCCAGCAACCATGGGATCATGTAGATCAGTGGTAACCAACCTGGTCCCTACCGCCCACTAGTGGGCATTCCAGCTTTCATGGTGGGTGGTAGCAGAGCCAAACTTAGCGAAAATCCAACATAAAGTACTTGATAAGTAATTATTATTATATGTTTTAACTTACTGTAACTCTGCTTTATAAATTTTACAAAGTAAAGTTACTTCCCTGCTTTATAAATCACCATTACTGTGGAACCAGTGGGCGGTTAGAAAATTTTACTACTTACAGAGATACAAAAGTGGGTGGTAGGAATAAAAAAGTTGACTACCCCTGATGTAGATGATCCCACGCTCAAACCAGAGACCTTGTACTTAAGCTAGTGAGCCTGTGCTAAAGCCTGTGACCTTGGGATTTTGAACCTGGAACCTCAGTGTCCCAGGTTGACTTCTATCCACTACACCACCACTGGTCAGGCTTTTTAATGTGTAGATAGTATTACATTAAGTATTTACAATTATTTATTTATTCAATTTCCTATTTTTGAACATTTGGATTATATCCTACCTTCACTCTCACAGATAGAACTGCAAGATTATATTTTCATTTAAACTCTACATCTTTAATTATTTCATTAGAATAAGTTGTCAGATATGAGATTTTTAAAGATATTTCTCAATAGAAAGGAAAGAGTAATCCCTATGAAATAACCATCAGCGGACCGAGGGAACAACAGCATAGGTATTAACATCACATGCCTCATGAAAAAAAAAAAATGATATTATTTAATAAAGGAGAATTTATCTTTCTTCAGAAAAGGTTTGGGCAATTACCTTTGGATTTCAGGAAGCCATCGCCATTAATAAGAAAAGGGACTAACCCTAAGGCTGAACATTTTATATGAAGGATCAATTTCTCTAATATATAATACTCTTGTAAAGCTGCAAAGTAATCCTGGCTTTTTAATCCTCCCAGTCAGAATCCTAAGATTTGGACTAGTATTTTCTAACAAGGACTGTTAGCATTTTATAGATTGTATAATATCGGATTGATTATTTAATATCTATTTCTATCTTTATATCAGGATGCAGAGAAACCATTCATGGAGAAACTATGTTAAATTAGAACATATCATTAACATATGTTAATTTCCTTACAACAAAGTGGGCTCAAAAATGTATTAAGCTATAACATTAATTATAATAATATAGTTTCAGGGGAATAAGGCAGTTACTATTGTTGCAGTTACTTTTTAACTTTATTATTATAAACACAGCTAATGTTCAATGAGAGGAAGAAAGCCCAAACAAGATGAAAAGAGAGAATAATACATCGCTGGCTTCCTCCTTACAAAACTCAGATGTAATTAATGTTAACCAAAAAACTGTCCCACGTATCTTACTAGAAACTTCCTGTGCTTATAAAAGTATACAACTTGTATACTGTTTTATTTTAAACACAAATACAAGAAACAAGCTCACTCTTCACCACATGTTCTTTTTGTTTTTTCTCACAACTGTTTTTCAACTGACAATATATTTTAGCCATTTTTTCTGTAATACTTACAAATTTCTTTTTAATAACTGATATACCTAATTTATTAAACCAAGTACCAATTTTTCATTATTATATTTATTTTAGAGAGGAGAAAGAGAGAGGGGAGGGGGAAGAGCAGGAAGCATTAACTCCCATCTGTGCCTTGACCAGGCAAGCCCAGGGTTTCGAACTGGCAACCTCAGCGTTCCAGGTTGGTGCTTTATCCACTGCGCCACCACAGGTCAGGCTTTTTTGTTATTATAAATATTGCTACAAATAAAATTTTGATCAATATGGCATTAAGTTGAGCTTTGAACTCCTCTACATACAGAGAAAATTATATACAGTACATATATACAAGGGTGCCTTTTAAGTAGATTTACAAGTTATTCATATGGAAAAAAAGAGATGCGGCTTACAATCATTACAGTAGCTTTATTAACTCTTGTGTTTTGCATACTCACAACTGTAAACCTACTTTTCCCACCCTTGTACATGTGATTTTTAAGGACGGGTTGACTCAAAAATAAACACTCCATGGACCAGAAATGTAGCAGGTAGCAAAAACTCAGGGCAAAGTATTCAAGTCCCCACAGCCTCTGTCTTGCTGGGCTCTGGTCTGGGTCTAGAAACAGGCAAAGGAAACCAAGATTTCAGTTCCTAAAGGGTAAGAGGAATGTGTGTCTCCCCATAAGGAAAGTAAAGAAGCCAGACGAGCGCTTGAATGAAGAGATTGCAGAAAGGCACCAGGTCTTGTGAAAACTTAAAGGCTCCTCTTCACCACTGAGGCTGTGGACATGCCTAGGGGGCAGAAAGACCAACAGCCCCGGAGCAGCACTTGAGCCGAAGCACCACCAGCTGGTGCAGCAGTTGGTCTACAGGATGCCCAACAGCAACACAAGAGTAGAAGACTCACTTTGGTTCTGGGGAAAGTCTCTGATGGGACTGGATGGTGGCAGCAACTATATCTACAGAGGTCAAGATATAAAAACAGAAAGTGATAACAAAAATTGATTGAATACAAAGGAAGGAATGGAAAAGAAAAAAAGCAAAAAATGAAATGTAAAAAATACACAATAAATCCATGTGGAATCAAATAAATGGAAAGGGATTAAACTCATCTCTTGAAATGTGGATTCTATTAGGCATAAAAATTCCAGGTATATGCAGTTTATCATGGACATACCAAAACAGAAAATATAGAACAGTTGAGTCCCTGTTAGAACTTTTATCATGATGGCATCACAAGTTTTTCATTACTGGCCCTGGCTGGTTGGCTCAGCAGTAGAGCGTCTGCCTGGTGTGCGGATGTTCTGGGTTTAATTCCTGGTCAGGACACACAGGAGAAGTGACCATCTCTACCTCTCCCCCTCTCCCCCCCTCGCTTCTCTCACCTCTCTCTCTCTCTCTCTCTCTCTCTCGCTCTCTCTCTCGCTCTCGCTCTCGCTCTCTCTTCTCTCTTTCTTTTTCCCTCCTGCAGCCAAAGCTCAGTTGGAGCAAGTTGGCCCAGAATGCACAGGATGGCTCCATGACCTCTGCCTCAGGCGCTAAAAAAATGGCTCTGGTTGCAACGGAGCAAGGGTCCCAGATGGGCAGAGCATAGCCCCCTAGTGGACTTGCTGGGTGGATCCCAGTGTAGCTAGCACATGCAGGAGTCTGTCTGCCTCCCCTCCTCTCACTGAATAGAAAAAAAAAAAAAACAGTTGAAAAGAATTATGACACAAAACCTCTCTGATATGTTATATATTTCCCAATATATCACATTTGTTTGATTTCTACTATAGAGAAGTTTTCATTTTTATGAAATCAAATTTAGCAGCATTTTCCAAAAGAAAAATGGCTTTATTGGTGTTTTGAACTCACATATACTTTCTTCTAATAGTTTTATGGTATTTTGTTAAATCCCTGATCCACATAGAATATGATAAACAGAATATATATGTGTGTGTATAAATTTAGAATGTGAATACTCCAATATCACTTATTAATAACCAGCAATGACATATCTGAAATATTCTCTTTACCATCTTCTAAATTTCAAATATTTAGATCAATTTTAAAGTCTTACTTTTATTCCACTGCTCTCTCTACACCTTTAACAAACTATTTTAATTAAAGCAGCATTAGAATACACTTTAGCATTTGATAAATCTATAGATTTTTTATCATTATTCTTTTTCAAAATTAATCTAGTAAATCTCATTGGCTTATTTTTTCAGATAGACTTTAGCATAGTTTCTCTAGCCTCCTCCCCAACTCCTGCTGAAGAAAATCACTAATTTCCAGGTTAACTTGAGTAGAAATTTGCAACCTAGTCTAATGAGCAGTGCCCAGCAAAATCTCATATACTGCAATTCTAATGTCCAAAAATAGGATATTCTCTTCCCTCATGGTGGGAGAAGGGTGATAGTAGAAGGGGTGAGAGGGGTGGAAACCCATTAATTCCCAGAATGCCCTATCTTCCAAAGCTCTCCCTTTTCTCCATTTTTTTCCTGAAATGCATATACCTCCTGCTTTTCACAAACCTTTACTTATGCAGAAGAGTTTTATTACATTCCTTCATTTATGTCTGAGAAACCTGAGGCTCTCTGCAAGGTTAAGACACCTGTGGTAAGTCATGGAGTTAGTAAATGAAGTCAAGATTTGATTCCAGTCCACAACCTGAGTCCTTTACCACTGCTATACTGCCTTAGAACTAAAGGAACTGCAGTGAGAATTCAGGAATTGCTAGCCAGATCAAGTCATAAACTAAAAGTATATATACATTTTTAAACAAGAGAACAATAATTAATGTTTTCCTTCAGCAAGAAGCAGTCTTTTTTGGAATGGATAGAAATCATAAAGGTTACATTTATGAATCAGATTTTAAACCAAACTGTAGTAGGTGATCATTGATACTTAAGTAAAGTCACTTAAAAGAACAAAAAGAACTGAAGGAAAACACCTTAAAGAACACTAAGAGAGTGAATGTATTTATTAGCTCCCCTTCGTTTCAGCTCACATTGGGGTCAAAGTGCCTACAACCCTGCTTCCAGGCTGTGCTTCTGCCCAGACACTGGACACAGAGGTGTTTAACGGGGAAACAATTTCTGTTGATCCTAGAGACATGCAGAAGAATGTGGGGAGAACTGTGCATATTAGGTTTATAAAATAATATCCCCAAATGAAAGAAATGAAAATTGATTCCCAAGAAAATGCAGGTGCTAAGAATGCAAATAAATGTTCATTATGAAGACTTCATGACTCTTTCCTCTTCCTCGTATATTCTTTGTTTATGAATTACCCAAATTATACTGGGGCATAGTATTTTATCAAAAAGCTTGTGCAAACATTTTTATACAAGCCCTTAAACATCTAGTGTTCCCACAAAACTTTGATGTCCTGAAAAATCTAATTATTACTGGTAACTTTAAAAGATCACAGTAATTTATTTTTGTCAAATGTGACTAAAGATTAATGGATACAATCAGGAATAATTTGGTAAAAACATATCAAATGCAGAGAAAGCAAAATTTGTTGTGAAGTGAAGCATCAAATATAATAAAAGAGCAAATTCCATGAATGAACGGCAACAATGCACAATTCATTAACCAAATGCCCATGATTATTTCACACTTCAGGGGACTACTGATATGATCAGAAATGGTAGTAAAAGGATAAATATAGATTAACTTCAGCATTGCTATACATTTTAATTATAAAAGCTACCCCCAGAGGGCTACTGGCACAAAAAAAGAATTACAGACTAAAGTTTATCCATCCCTTTTATACATCATATTTCCACATATATGAAATAACACATTCAGCTAATTATTTTAAAAGACAACAATCAATATGCCAAAAGATATTAAAAGTACATTGTTTTCTTAGCTGTTAGTAACTATACAAATTAAAAGTCTGCTCAACATTCAGACTCTGGAACTATTATCTCTTTAAAATCATCATCATAACTATTATCACTATCCTTACCCCCAATCATTTGCTAATTAACTCGTTAATGTCCCAATCACTACTGAATGTCCTTCACTGCCCAAAGAGAAAAATGTGTTAATTCAGCAAATATTCATTGTGTAAAAGCTCCTAGAGGGCAAGGCCACGTCTTCTTAGTCTGTAGTCTCAGAGCTGACTAAGTACTCGGCTCACCATCAGTATTGTTTCAAATAAAAAAAAAGAAGAACTGGAAACAACCCAAAGGATCATTAATAAGAACATCCAGCCTAACCAGGCAGTGGCACAGTGGACGGAGCGTCAAACTGGGACGCGGAGAACCCAGCTTTGAAACCCTAAAGTCACCAGCTTGAGTGTGGGCTCATCTGGCTTCAGCACGGGCTCACCAGCTTGAACATGGGGTTGTTGGCTTGAGCGTGGGATCATAGACATGACCCCATGGTCACTGGTTTAAGTCCAAACGTCGCTGGCCGAAATCCCAAGGTCACTGGCTTGAGCAAGGGGTCAGTCGCTCTGCTGAACCCCCCATCAAGGCACATATGACAAAGCAATCAATGAACAACTAAGGTGCCACAATGAAGAACTGATGCTTCTCATCTGGCTCCCTTCCTGTCTGTCTGTCCCTATCTGTCCCTCTCTTTGTCTCTGTCACAAAAAAAAAGAACATCCACATCCTTGTGATGAATCTTTCATTAAAAAGAAAACACTACAAAATAGTAGCTACAGTATGATCTTGTATTTTTTAAAGGCTATATCTAGAAAGCACACAAAGTGAGCAGAGGTGAGACTTTTCAAAAGGAATAAAAGGCATTTAATAGTGGTTGGCTTATTATTATTTCATTCACACTCCTTCAACAACCCTAACACTTTCAGGGAAGCTGGCTTTCCAACTCCCCTTACCTTCCCCTGCCACTCTAGGTCTCCATTTAAACTACTTCCTCTGCCTTCATAGAATCTTCTCATGTTCTCCTTCTATCACTGACACCCAGTCAGTTCTCAATTCTGGATTCTACCAAATTGTGCATATTTACTGCCTCCACTCTGAGCACTACTAGACAGACATGGGAACAGACATACACATACACACACACACACACACGTATCCTGTGTAGACAACAAATTTATATTTACTAATCTCAGCAAAGTAACCCTAACACCCTATCACATTCTCTATAAGGTAGTTCTAAACATTTCGTATATGGAAGTCCCCTATCCTACTTACAAGTAGAACTCAGTGTTTAAGAACAACTCTTTTTTTTTTCTGTATTTTTCTGAAGTGAGAAGCAGAGAAGCAGAGAGACAGGCTCCCTCATGTGACCAACCGGGATCCACCTGGCATGCCCACTAGGGGGCGATGCTCTGCCCATCTTGGGTGTTGCTCCATTGCAACCGGAGCCATTTTAGCACCTGAGGCGGAGGCCATGGAGCCATCTTCAGCACTCGGGGACAACTCTGCTCCAATGGAGCCTTGTGAGGGGAAGAGTGAAATAGAAAGGAGAGGGGAAGGGTGGAGAAGCAAATGAATGCTTCTCCTTTGTGCCCAGGCTGGGAATCAAACCAGGACTTCCAGGGACTTAAGAACAACTCTTAATAGTCACACAATCTCCTATTTTATATCTTAGAATCTTTGTCCTTTGTTTCTGCTCTGAGAAATGTCTCCTACCTCCCTGCCAAAACTAAGATACATCTCTGCTATCTCATTCCTGCATTTTTACCAGATCTTGTTCCATATGTTGACTTCTATTACTTGCATATTAAAGTTCTCCTGCACAGTCTTTGAGTCTACAGAAATATTCAAATTGTTCCTATCTTTAAAAAGAAAAAGAAGAAAGAACAAAGAAAGAAAAGAAAGAAAGAAAAAGAGAAAAAGCAATTATTGTACATATTACTTATTACTTCTTTTCTTTACATCCTACCACACCATCAAGTTACCTCTTTTCTCTTGGGAGTCTAGATTTCTTAAAAGTGCATGCCCATCCCAGTTCCTTCCTTATTGCCTAGCCATTTCTCTTCAGCAAACCTAATGCTCTTTAGGATCTCAAAGTGGTATATTTAGTCAAGTCCAATACCAGGCCCAGTTTTGCCTGTCTACCCTTCTCCCATTCTCCCCTAGACAGCCTGTATGCTCTCAATTGACACACACGCTGTCTCCCATGTGCACTGCCTCCTTGCTGTTCCTCCTGCATGTTCCTTCAGATTGGAACACTTTTCAGCCAGCAATATTTGCCTATTAAATTTCTATCTGTGCTAGGTAGAAGCTTTCATTTTTATGGGCACAAACCCCATTCATGAGGGCTCTGCCCTTATGATCCTACTACCTCCCAGAAGCCCTCCCTCCTAATACTATCACATTGGAGGTTAGGATTTCACCATAGGGAGGACACAATATTCAGATCACAACAAATTCAATCCATGCCTGGCCTGTGGTGGCACAGTGGATAAAGCACTGACCTAGAATGCTGAGGTCACCAGTTTGAAACCAGAGACTTGCCCAGTCAAGGCATATATGGGAGTTGATGCTTCCTACTCCTCCCTCCTTCTCTCTCTCTCTGCCCTCTCTAAAATGAACAAATAAAATCTTAAAAAAATAATTCAATTCATGATTTTTTTGAAGGAATCTTTTAAAGCCACTCTTATTTTATGGTTTAAAATAGTTATTATAATTTATAAATCCAGTTTACCATAATCCTGTACAGTATGATTCTGAATATGATGGCCAAAACAGTAAGGATACCAGTGTTAGCTGATACAGTGTTACAATGTGGGATAAACTCTTCCCACAGGAGTGCTTGGGTACCATATGTGATACATAACTGCCTAACTTCCAATTCCATTGGTGGTGCTAGTTTTAATTTGCATATTAAATATTATTGTTAGTAGTTAGCAAAATTTTATTTTTCTTTCAATAAAAATGGAACTCTATTATTTCTTCCCATAGTTAAATACATTGTTTAGTTTCATTGTTTAGTATCTTAGATATATATATATCTAGATATATAGATATATATATCTAAGGTAGAGTGTCTAATTACATTAAAGCCCTACCTCATATTTGAAGAAATAATTTCATATTAAATTTAAAATTTTATACATTTTTATTTTTAGTTTTAGAGATATACAGTAAATATTCTCTATGGGGTAGACAATTTATTTGCAAATAAAGTCACAAAAGTAACATTAGGTTAATAAAAATCACAGGAATACAGAGTTTTCTTTTTAAATAAATTCCTTTAAGTGTAAAAAATTATACTTAATTTTAAAATTGTGAAAGCTTCTACATTAAAAAAAATATGAAGGTGCTTCACAAATGATGAAAAATGAGTCAACGCAGCGGAAATGTGACTAGTAGCACAGAATGCCTACTGTGTGTTTACACTGGGGCAGAAAGATGGCCCCTTCTTTATCCGTGTTACATCCATCCACCTCAGGACTTACCTCTGGTGACAGCATCCAGTGCACAGCCACACCCTGTGGCTCCTCCTCCAATGATAAGGACATCGAATTCAGCCATGTTTTGCAAAGTCAGCAGCTGAGCTTCTCTGGAAGGAGGCTCCCTGTTAACAGGTTCTGAAATGTACTCTGCTGCTTCCACATAGGCCAGGCTCATCTGATGTAAAAGGAAATCATTTTCAGTTGCTCATCTAGAATGCAAATTTATTAAAGTTTACAACATACTATAAGAAATACATCAGGAAGATAAGGAATACCAGAGCTAGACCCTAGTCCACGGTCCACAGGAGTTACAGGACCATAACTCCTTGGAGAAAAACCAAGTCCTTAAAATCTAGGTGCTTTCCCCCCCATTGAATTACAACTATGAGCCATGGAAAAGTTGGTTTCAGATTTAACCTCTCAACTGCTTGTTCTTTTTTTTTTTTTTTCCACAGAGACAGAGAGAGAATCAGAGAGGGATAGATAGGGACAGACAGACAGGAACGGATAAAGATGAGAAGCATCAATCATTAGTTTTTTTGTTGTGGCACCTTAGTTGTTCATTGATTGCCTTCTCATACGTGCCTTGACCATGGGCTTTCAGCAGACCGAGTAACCCCTTGCTCGAGCCAGCGACCCTGGGTCCAAGCTGGTGAGCTTTGCTCAAACCAGATGAGCCCACACACAAGCTGGTGACCTCAGGGTCTCAAACCTAGGTCGTCCGCATCCCAGTCCGATGCTCTATCCACTGCGCCACCACCTGGTCAAGCTCAACTGCTTGTTCTTGTTTCACATACAGACAAGCTTAATTATTTTCCAGACTGCACAGCAATTCCCAAATACTCTGTCTAACGCAATTTATAGAGAACATGAGGAAATGTTTTTATCCAGTAGCAGCAAATTATTCAAATAACATTTAAAAGTTTTGGAAGGAGGAGGAAAAAGCACTTTAAAACTTTCTTCAATTTCTTAAATGTATGTGTTCTTCATTCTTTAATTCCCCTGATAAAATATATTCTAGAGTTTGGAGGTCTGCAAGCTTAAGTCAGTATAATTAAAAAGAATCTGTTTAACACAGGTTTAAATAATCAGCTAAGGCTAATGGGAATAATATTTTTCAAAGATCTTAGAGGCTTACCTATTAAATGTTTTAATATAAAATTATAAGTTTTATACATTTAATATACACTATTTTGATTTTTGAAAGGTTTAACAATAATATAATTAAAGCCAGTTGTAGTCCCTCTAAAGAATAATAACCTTCTTTCATTAGAATGTAATTTATCATTCTAAATCTAAAATGATTCTGGTCTTTAAAAAAAAAAAAAGTAGTTGCCAGAAGTCAAGAGTCAAAATCCTAGAAAAATACGTATATGTTTTTCTCCAATATGCTAACACTAGGCTCATTCACTATATTGACAATGCTGGCTAACGTTGCTCTCATAGTTCACTGTCCACAGATACAGCATTTCTATTTTCTCTTCTTTAAATCACAGCATCTGCACAGCCACAATGGCAGTGTTTTTCCTATGCTGTTGCAGGGGCCACATAAGAAATTCGGAACCACCAGGCCATGACTTGCTCAAGGAAAGGTGATCTTAGTGCTGATCATTCTGACAAGTGAATTTTATTCAGTTAAATAAAGTAAAGCAAATTCCTCCGTACAGTTAGATTTCATTATAATTTTTATTTTTTTAAAAAATCTAGAAGTCATGATATAAGGCTGGTGGCCATGGCCATGCAGGTTCACACTGAATTCAGGCAGACGGTAAAGAACTGTGGAGCCAGAGGATGGTGGGCCATTCTGTTCATTAGAGTCTCACAACAGTGGAGGAGCAAGTAGACAAGGCAAACTGCATCTCTCTCTCTCTCTCTCTCTCTCTCTCTCTCTCTCTCTCAGAGCTCACAAACAAAACAGGCCAAGGGGGAAAAACCCCTTCTCTGGCAAACAATGGCCCCTCCCAATGGTGGCAGGCAATCTGCAATTTACATTCTGCCATCCTGAGTGCAAGAGCCAATCAGGCAAAGTACAAGGTGAGCAAGCCTAACACAGTTGTTTGCCCAACACATGGAATACACTGAGAGAAATAAAAATTACGGTCAGAGGGTCCTACTTTAGGTCTTAACACTCTTGTTTACCAGTAATGAACTTTGACCCATTATCTCTCTGAGTCTTGGTTTCTTCACTTACAGAATGTGATAAAGTCCCTGTCATGACTGTCCCTTCATTTCTGTCTGAATGGTACATGATACGAAAGTAGCTGCTCAACTACAACCCACCACACCAAAGAATTATTGTTGTTGCTGTTTGATTCTTAATAGCATATCAAAGGAAACTTTTCAAACATATTTTACTAAGTCTCATAAAAACAAAAAGACATAATTATATTTATATAATTATAAAAGATATAATTTCAGGCTATTAATTCAGATGCCAAGCCGCAAAAATCTTATCCTTCATAAAATTTCTCCTAATTATTTGTTAATAACCTTTTCCCCATGTTCACATTTACATACATTTAAGGTAACAAACTAAATAAATGTAACTGCTAGGTGCTATGGAGACTAAAACAACTTTCAGTCATGATCTATACTTTCTATTATTTAATGAGGAAAAATATATAAACATACCCCCACACACACAGAATACTGGGCTATGACAAGTTAGATGAGGGAGAGAGAGTCTTTCAGTGGAGGATTTCAACTGGGCCGGACTTGGATATGAGACTGACTAGTGACTAAACCACCAGTGAGTTTTCCCATATCAAAAGAATTTTGCTGACATTTTCTGTTTTCTAGAAATACTTGAAAAATAAATTTTTGTTCTTTTAAAATTGATTTTAGAAAAGAAAGGATGGGAGAGAGAGAAAAACATCAATTTGTTTTCCACTCATTTATGCATTCATTGGTTGTTTCTTGTATGTTCCCTGAACCAGGACCAAACTCACAACCTTGGTGTATCGGGATGATGCTCTGCCAAGGCCTAAGTCCTAACGAAGTACATGATTCTAAAACCCCATACTCTTCTCTGCTAACAGGTCATAACTATGAATATTAAACTCAAATAAACTTCTTCAGTAATTGATGGGCATCTCTCATGTTTTGTGGTTATCTCATTACATTGATTGAACTAATTCTTCTGTCTTTATCCCTCATCTCATCCTTGTCATCAGCATGCTCCAATTTGTCTCATCTTAACAATCAAAAATACCACTTAACATGTTTCTAACAATCACCCTAAAAATTCTTGAAAGCCCTAGATATCTTTGCTTTTTCTACTGCCTCACCTCCTACTCACTCTAATCTAGATTTTCACATATACATTAGTACCACCACCACCAAAACTAGTTAATGTCAAATATGGTGTTAAATCTAATGAGCCTGTTCCATCCCTCATTTTAGCTGTCATATCAGCATAAATATAACTGTTCACTCACTTGGCATCTGGAAGACAGTCTTCTGAGTTGAGATTCTCATCCTCTCTCTTTCATTCTCTCCACACCCATCCTTTTAACCACTTTCTCCTACTTTTCTTTGGATGTCCATCTACTGCTCAATATTAAATGCTGAGGTTCCTATTGGATCTTAGTCTTAATCACTGTTCCCAAATCACTAAAAACTTTCTCTAGAGAATCTCTTCTACCTCCATAGTGTCATATATCCTTTTTACCATACTGACTTCCAATTTTGTTCCCCTATTCCAGAACTAGCTATCAAACTACCTACTTGGCACCGCCATTTTGGAGGTATCACTTATATTTCAAAACTGAACTGATGACTTTATCTCCCCAAACTTTTTTTGCCCTCTCAATGTTCCTCACCTCAGTAAAGGTACTCTTATGCATCCTGTTCCCTATACCACTCTCTTCAGTACAACACTTGATGAATCACCAAGTTCTACCAACTCCACCTCCTAAAAAACTCTCACATCTAGTCACATAATCTTCACTGTCACTTTCATCCAGGTATCTTCCTTTTTCCCTATACTATATGGTATCCTCCTACAGGGCTCCACTCATTTACCATGCTTCCTTCTGAGTCATGATCTATACTATAGCTGGGTAAACAGTTTAAAACCCAACTAAAGTGTCCATATGTAAAACCCTTCATGAGTTTCCAACTAAAGGGAAGAAAAAACAACATTCAAACCATCTGAAATATGATGAAATGAAAGTCCTAAAACTGAGGAATTAAAGAAGCCACATGGAGATTGGTAGAAAGTGTAGAGATGGGAAACGCCTAATTCCACACCCATGTGAGTTAAACCTGTCAGATAAAACGCAGGAGGGATATCTCAGCTGCAGAGGTTCCCCTGAGGAATGAGGGGACCCAGCTACACAACAGGTCCCCCAGCCCATGATTACAGTGCTAGGAAGAGAAGTCACCATAACTTTTGTTTGTAAAACCAGCAGGGATGGAGGCTGAGGGAGACGGAAGGCTACTGTGGTACCAGGCAGTTCCTCTTAAAGGGCCTGCAAATGGTCTTACTCAGACTCACTCTCTCTGAGCTCCAACACTGGGACTGCAGCTTGAAAGACAAAGACATATGGAGAGAAACTGAATTGCCTGGCATCAAGGCCAGACATTGGGGGGGGGGGGGGAGCAAGTTTCTCCCATACAGAAGTGCTGGTAGCGGTCACTGTTATTTATCTGAAACCTCCCAAAAAGCCAGCAAGTAGAAGCCATAACTGAGTCTCCATCAATCCAGTTATCACTGTTTGCTCTACCCTGGTGATTCCCAGAGACCCCGCCCATCACCTTACAGGCCCACCCAAACATTTCCATAAAAATGGCTTGTCTTGGCTTATACCACAAATTTGTGTGTGTGTGTGTGTGTGTGTGTGTGTGTGTGTGTGTGTGTGTGAGACAGAGAAAGAGAGAAAGAGAGACGAACAGATAGGGACAGACAGATAGGAAGGAAAGAGATGAGAAGCATCAACTCTTCATTGCAGCTCCTTAGTCTTCTTAGCTGTTCATTGATTGCTTTCTCATATGTGCCTTGATAGGGGGGCACTGCAGCAGAGCAAGTAACCCCTTGCTCAAGCCAGCAACCATAGGCTCAAGACAGCAACCTTTGGGCTCAAGCTAGTGACCATGGAGTCATGTCTATAATCCAGTGCTCAAGCCAGCAACCCTGAGCTCAAGCTGATGAGCTCGTGCTCAAGCCAGATGAGCCCATGCTCAAGCCGGCGACCTTGGAGTCTCAAACCTGGGTCCTCCGTGTCCCAGTCCAATTTTCTATCCACTACATCACTGCCTGGTCAAGCTCATACTACGAATTTTTTAAAATCTCTCAAATAAGCAGCATCTGGCTTTAGAGTATCCCTATACCTTGCTAAGTAGCCCCACACACAACAGTAGTGACAGCCAGCCTTGGCTCATATCTTGGCCTCTTCTAGGATCTCCAAACCCAATACAAGTAGCAGAGATATGCAGATCACTTTGTAGCTGATGCCAGGTGCCCCTGGAATGACAGCAGCTAACCTTGGCCTGAACCTCCTGAGAGGCCACAGAGCCAGAGGACCCAGTGGACATTATCAGACCACCCTGAAGCACCACCAACTATCTCCACAAGCAACATACTCAAGGGATGAACTTAGTGGGCACCAGAGCCCCACTAAAGTAAGTCCTACTCTGTGGTTGGGCCCCTGCACAGCTGATCTTCCATGAGTGTCAGAGGTTGGTAGTCGATAGCCACATCTAGTCTTTGCAGATGATTGAAAATTCCTCCCACTGACATGCCAACAGCAATCAAGGTTCAACTACAAGAGGAGGGTGTACACAGCCCACATGGTGAAGGACAGGGCACACCTTAAGTGCCCACCTTGTGTTATAAGGGAGGCTGTGCTACTGGACCCTACCAAACACTACTACACTAGACCATTCTACCAAGCCTGCGAGAGTTAGTAGCCCCACATAATACATAGAAACAAACACAGGAAGGTCTGTCAAAATGAGGAAAGAAAGAAACAGTGCCAAATGAAAGAACAGAACAAAACTCCACAGAAGGAACTAAACAACACAGAGATAAGCAATCTACTAGATGCAGAGTTCAAAACACTGGTTATAAGGATGCTCAATGAACATAGTTAGAACTTCAACAACACACAAAAGAACCAGTCATAAATAAAGGATAGACTAACTGAAATGAAGAATAATGTATAGAGAATCAACAGTAGAGTAGATAAAGCCAGTAATCAAATCAGTGATTTGGAATATAAGGAAGTAAAAACCACCCAATCAAAATAGCAAAAAAAAGAAAAGAAAAGAAATATATATATATATATATATATATATATATATATATATATATATATATAAAATAATGAGAATAGTGTAAGAAGCCTCTAGGATAACATTGAGTGTATCACCATTTACATCAGGGGTCCCCAAACTTTTTACACAGGGGGCCAGTTCACTGTCCCTCAGACCGTTCGAGGGCCGGACTATAAAGAAAACTATGAACAAATCCCTATGCACACTGCACATATCTTATTTTAAAGTAAAAAAAAAAAACAGAATGGGAACAAATACAATATTTTAAATAAAGAACAAGTAAATTTAAATCAACAAACTGACCAGTATTTCAATGGGAACTATGCTCCTCTCACTGACCAGCAATGAAAGAGGTTCCCCTTCTGGAAGTGCGGTGGGGGCTGGATAAATGGCCTCAGGGGGCCGCATGCGGCCCACGGGCCGTAGTTTGGGGACCCCTGATTTACATCATGGGGGTGCTGAAAGGAGAAGAGAAAGAGCAAGAAATTGAAAACTTATTTGAAAAAATAATGACAAAGACTTCCTTAACCTGGTGAAGAAAATAGAGACATAAGTCCAGGAAGTATAGTGAGTCCCAAAGAAAATCAACCCAAACAAACCCACACCAAAACACATCATAATTAAAATGTAAAAATTTAAAAACAAAAAGAAAATCCTAAAAGCAGTAAGAGACAAGCAATCAGTTATCTTCAAGGGAGCTTCCCTAAGACTGTCAGCTGATTTCTCAATAGAAACTTTTCAGGACAGAAGGGTTTGGCACAAAATATTTAAAGTGATAAAAAGAAAAAGCCTACAACCAAGGTTACTCTACCTAGCAAAACTATCATTTACAATCAAAAGACAGATAAAGTTTCCCCGACTAGAAGAAGCTAAAGGAGTTCAGGACCATCAAATCAGTATTATGTGAAATGTTAAAGGGTCTTCTTTAAGAAGAAGAAAAAATAAATAAATAAATATGAACAATAAAATGGGAATAAATACAAATCTATCAACAAGTGAGTCTAAAAAACAAAATAAACAAGCAACAGAACAGAAACAGACTCATAGATACAGAAAACATTTTGATGGTTGCAAAATGAGAGGGGTTGGGGGCTGAAGGTTGTATTAAAAAGGTGAAGAAATTAAGAAGTACCAATTGGTTGTCAGAGAACAGTCATCAGGATTTAAAGTATATAATAGCAAATATAATCAACAACATTGTAATAACTATGTGTCATGTCAGATGGGTGCAAGATTTATTGGCATGATCACTAAGTCATGTAATGTCCAATCACTGGGGTATACACTCAAAATTAATATAATATTGTATGTCAACTGTTATTGAAAAATAAAAATGATTGTTTAACTTTTTTTAAGATTTCATTCATTTTAGAAAGGAGAGAGAAAGATATAGATGGATGGGGGCAAAGGGAGGTAGGAGCAGGAAGCATCAACTCCCATATGTGTCTTGACCAGGCAAGCCCAGGTTTTAGAACTGGTGACCTCAGTGTTTTGGGTCGATGCTTTATCCACTGTGCCACCACAGGTCAGGCCGAAAAATAAAAATGATTTTAAATAAGAAGAACAAACTACTGATAGGCGCAATATGAATGAATCTCATACTCACTATGCTAAGTCATGGTCAGCAAACTATGGTCTTCCACCCAAATCTGGCTGCCACCTGTTTTAATAAATAAACTTCTTTTCAAACATGACCAAACTCAATTATTCATGTATAGCCCATGACTGGAACAGCAGAATGAGTAGTTGCAACCAAAACTATATGTCCTCAAGCCTAAAACATTTACTAAGTGGCCCTTTACCAACAAGTTTGCCAATCCCTGTGCCAAGAGAAAGAAGCTAGACTCAGAAACCTAAATATAGAGTGATTTTGTTTCTGTTACGCTGTGTAAAGGCAAACATATAGGGTCAGAAGACAAATCAGTGATTGGCCGGGTTTGAGTGTTGGGGGTGGGAAAGGAGACTACAAACAGGATAACGGAACTTTTTGAGGGTGATAGAAATACTCTATATGTTGATTGTGGTGATGACTATATGACTATATACACTTGTTAAAGCTCACAGAACTATATATTTATAAAGGGTGAATTTTACTGCATGAAAAGTACACTCCAAATTATATATTAATAAACATAACTAAAAAATAATAGTACACAGTTATTATGTGGGGGGCATTATTATAAAGCAGGGGTCCCCAAACTACAGCCTGTGGGCCGCATGTGGCCCCCTAAGGCCATTTATCCGACCCCCACCGCACTTCCGGAAGAGGCACCTCTTTCATTGGTGGTCAGTGAGAGGAGCATAGTTCCCATTGAAATACTGGTCAGTTTGTTGATTTAAATTTACTTGTTATTTATTTTAAATATTGTATTTGTTCCTGTTTTGTTTTTTTACTTTAAAATAAGATATGTGCAGTGTGCATAGGGATTTGTTCATAGTTTTTTTTATAGTCCGGCCCTCCAACAGTCTGAGGGACAGTGAACTGGCCCCTGTATAAAAAGTTTAGGGACCCCTGTTATAAAGGTTTTACATTTTTCTATTCATTTAATTCTCACAATAACCCTATGAGCTAGGTACTATTAAACTCTTCATTTTACAGAAGTAACAGACAGAGAAGTTAAGCCATCAGCCCGTGATTATACAGCTGGTTTATGGTAGAGCTGGGAACTGAACCCACACAGCCTGGCAACAGACTAAGTTTTTTTACAAAACCATACTGACTCCACATATAATCCGAGGGGGGGAAAATGAAGAAACAGACTAAACAGTTACAATAAAATAAGTTATCAACAGTTGTTAAATGCAAAGCTTTTTGTTTTGTTTTGTTTTTTGGTATGGTTTTGTTGTGGAGGTTTCGCTGCACAGTCCTCCCAAAACAATTTTTTAAAAATATATGGCACTATTGAGGGTAATTTATTTAATTCTGACACTACATTTAAAATAACATTTTATTTTTGTTTATTTTTTTTTCATAAAAGCTGGAAAGTGTTGCAACTGCGAAGCTAAGCACCAAGTTTATTTTAGAGGCAGTAAACAGCCTGAGGCCCTACTTCTAATTATGATGAGAGACTCATTTTGGCTTCATATGGCTTTGAGTCACAAAAACACATCTGCACCCTACCTTCCCTAGAATATGTTGATGGCGGGGAAATAAAGAAGGGAAGCAGCAGGAATAAAACAGTGGAGGTAAGGAACAGCATGCTCTAAGAAATGAGGCTTTGTGCTCCACCTTCCCAGGCCTGCCCTCTTCTCGCCCTCCTCCTGCCTGAGGCCATTTGAGTCCACAGGCATCTGGGAGACAGGCTCCATTCAAGGACTGACCCAGAGCCGCTGGGAGAAGGCTTGCAAAGGCCACCTGCTCTAAATCACCTGAGATGTCTGTGTCCTAAGAAGACATCTCACCCACTGTCACTCATTCAAGCAATGTGTATTGAAGGCCCTCAAGGAATCTCCACACTGGAGAACAAAACAAAAAGATAAAAAGGAAATTATAATCTCACTTAACAGATGGATTTAAGATAGAGAAGAAGCTACAAGAGTCACAGGAGGCACCCCTAACCCAGACCTGTGAAAGTGTCCTGGAAATTATAGCCAAATCGGGTCACGACAGGTTAATAAGTATTAGCTAGATGACAGTAACAGGAAAGGAAGTAGAAATAGCATGTGCTAAAACCAGAAGTCATATTAGTAAATTACTCATCACATTACTTTCCTGAAAACATGAGCTACACATCCAATATTTAAAAACTGCTATGTTTCATATAAAATTCAGAATTTCTATCTATCCGCTAGAACTGAACAGTAGTGCTACCCTTAGGCGGGGCTTGTGCAGTTAACCCAGCATCCCCATT
Organism: Saccopteryx bilineata; assembly: GCF_036850765.1. NCBI lineage: Eukaryota > Metazoa > Chordata > Mammalia > Chiroptera > Emballonuridae > Saccopteryx > Saccopteryx bilineata. The sequence continues at coordinate 81,178,987 of NC_089494.1, forward strand.
CACTAGCGTCATGTTACCAGTCTGGCCCCTGTAGGCACAAAAGTTTGCCAACCCTGACCTAAGAACAGCACAAGCCCTGCACCACCAGATTCAGAATCTATTTCCTAATTCAGCCTTTGATGCTGGAAGAAAAGAGAGCCCAAGACACAAAGCACACTGCCTTTTGCCTACCTACTTCCAACCATAGCTTCCAAACAAACAATTCTTCTTCTGGAAGAATCAAAAGAACATCTAATATTTAATATTATTTTGATGTTATTTCTGACTACATTTAATTGTTGTTACAGACTATGAGGATGAAGTGTTTTTATTAACTTGTAAACAAGTTTTAGATACACTTTAAAAAAATAAAATTCCTCCATTATTCTGCTAGAAAATGTACAGCTTTTTGTCAAGAGACTGGTATACTGAACACTGACCAGGAATTGAAAGCCACGTTCAGAATCTTTGAGAGCTCACATCTCAGAGAACAGAATGGGATTCAGAATAAGATCAGTTTCACTATGTCTGTGCACCATTAGACTTGCAAATTAAAAAAAAAAAAAATCCTAGACATTTGCAACTTCAGGTGAGACCGAAAACAAGATCTAATAATTAGTGTCTATTTCTGAAAGAATTGCATATTTAAAGACCACAGGCAATTAACAACCAGGTTGTCCTGTAATCACGTAAAGTAATAATTGGTGTATAAAGTAGGATTTCATGTAAATCACTTCATAATGCAACTATCATTCTCTCTCACATTATGTGATTCAACCACATATTGATAATGGAACTGCTAGTTGCTTTGTGTTTTGTCATCACTGAAATAGACTGACTGTATCTGTGTTTTCCTGGAAAGTAAAATGCAGTAAGCATCTCTTTATGAATCGTAAGATGCTTTAAATGGCCTTCACCTTCTTAGTCACTTTGTGATTCTAAACAATGATTTTTTAAATCTTGTAATTACATGACAGCAAGCAATATTTCTCTATGTACACATACTTGGTGATGGATTCATGATTACTCTGTAGGATCTTGGGGACCAGACAAAAGAAAACAAGGTAAGTTTAGCCTTCCTGGGTAGCTGAGAACACAACTCCAATTTACCTAAAAGGTGCTATCCAACCTTTAAGTGGCTGGGATGTCTCTGAGAAATCACAGAGAAACTCTTAATAGTAATCATAATATATCCTTATAAAATATTTTATAGCTATAAAATAGGGAAAACACTTTGGCTCTGTCTGACTCTACTTCAAATAAATTCACAATGTAACAGACTACATAATCTAAGGTTTAAGGGATATGTTTCACCAGTTTTCAAGTAAATATTTTTAAAATATAGAATATTGGTGTGGAGGTGTCTAAACTTGCTATTGTTCTTTAATTCCAATAGCGTCCTGAGAATGAAAATACCTAGAGAGGAAGTCTGAGATCTGAGAGGCCAGAGAAGGAAGGAGATGAGAACTGTCACTTGCCTGAATGCTACTAGAGCACACATCCTCCCCTGTTAGCTCCGTTAGGTATACGGTGACTACAGAAGGCAGGTACCGTTAGGCACCATCTTTGACCAGCAAGGAAACTGAGTTTTGTGATTTCTTGGATGAGTAACTGAAAGAACCACACGTTGATCCCTGGTTTGACACTAAATCACAGTCCTCACCACCGCTGGATTCTCTTTGCCTACAAGTGTGGGTTACCTGGGCCCCGTGATCCACCAGCCTCTCTGACACCAGCAACGCAGGGCAGTGTTGATGGCCGCAGTGTGATCAGAAGGCCTAGGGACCCTGCCTAGACTACAGCCAGCCACACTGGACAGTGAGGTTGACAACCGGGTGCCAAGAAGCACCACTTTCCATTAAAACTTCCCTAGTGCATGTATCTGGAAGTGGACACAGAACTAAAAGAAGCTTGTCTTCCCCGATCCTTCTCAGATGAATAAAATGCTCACCCATTTTGAACCCTTCCAAGCAATATAGATGGCCACCGGCTACTTTTCAACCAGATGTTCAAAATAGTTTGGGGTCAAATTTGTGGTACCATTTTCCATCTAGTTGTACTCACAAGCTTATAATTAGATTTCAAAACCTCTTTGTTGAAAAATCAAAAATTATAATAATAAACAAGTAAAATTAACATTGCCTAACTTATCTTAAAGCATCTATTTTCTTCGTAGTTTACAAAACCCTACCTAGAGGAAGCCTTCATAACACATTTCCTGCTTAACTATTAAGCAGGAAAATGGGGAGAGAAAAACTAAGGGACTCTCTCAGTCCCACAATAATCCTAAAAAGTTTCTTAAAGAGGCCTTAAAACGAATAAATAGTTGAAAATGAAATGCAAAGTCAAATCAAAATGAATGTCAGTGTTGCTCAGTTAGCAACAGCCTAGAAGCGCACCAGCTGTCAACGCTAATCATAGCTCAGTCGTTGACTCACTGTGTCACCTATAGCAGTTCAGTTAACCTCGCTGGTTTTGCATGCCAGCAATAAAATAGCATCACAAACTCCTCGAAGGCCTGGCGTGAGTTAGAAGGCAAAAAAATATTGCCATGGCCTCACTTTGGAAGCTAAGTGTTAAACAAAAACCAAAATTATAAGGAAGATGATAGGATGCTCTTCAAAGAACATTTCCAACTCTGTCCGCATAATTTTAGTGCTTTGATGAAACATGCCTCTGAAGAAACAGTTAACCATATAGAGTAGTTAAGAATAGTTTCAACTGGCCTTATCGAAAATACAGTGTATTCAGAATCTTTATCAAGCTTTAGCCATCAGACACAGTCTCGACATATTTAGTTGTCTTTCTAGGAGAAAAAAAAACAAAACAGTTTTTCCAAAAATCCATGCACGATGTTTTAAATAAGAAGTAAATGAATGATAGAGTCTTTGGCATAAACTCTTACAATAAACCTCTCATCAAAAGAAATATAGCTCGTCTGTCACATACATTAGAAACTAAAGTCGGGACACAGATGTAATGGCTAGATGCTTAACAAAACTTTTTCTTTTTCCAGAGAACACTATTGGACCGCATTTCCCACCCTCCCTTACAGCTGGCTGGAAATGATCCAGAAGGTCAAAAGCTCTATAAATGTGGCAGAGCCACTAGAATAAAGGGATATGGGTTCCTGAATAATTACAAGAAACAAGTTCCCAACCTATCCACACTGGACTGTAATGTGGGCAAGAAATAAACCTTAACTGTGATAAGCCACGGAGCTTTGGGGGTTGTTTTAGCTTACTCCATTAAATACAAAAATATGAGATATGGTTAGCACTAAAACCCAAGATCCACAACTCGCCTACTTTGTATGTCGTCCATACATGGTTCAAAATCTTCCTGTGATAGATGAGGCCCCATTGTTTACAGAAAAATAAATCCACATAGGTAAAGCTCCACAAGGGCAGATCATCAAATGCAAGCCTTCCAAACCACGGTGCAGAGTTCTACCTTCATGTTTCACGGAACTGATGCTGATGGCCCTTGAAGTAGCCAAGTAGAAACAAGAACCCTATCTTTCAATCCTGAGTCCTTTCTCCTCTCACGAAATATACATTCCTCACATGGTAGCTAACAGTATAGTTTCCATCTCAACATTAAAATCAACAAAAATGAATACTGTGTAAGAGCAGCTGCTATTACAGTACTTTGTAAGATTGTTTTTTAAGAGAAAGGCTGTTTATGAACCTATGAAAAATGCCTCTGGAGATGGAAGATTATTTACTCAGAGAGAACAAACAAGTCTGGTAGCCTGAATTGATTCACGAAGTTAAAAGCAATCTGGTAAGCAAACATGTCACATAATAAGAGAAATAAATGAGCGACATCAGTGCTCAAGAAACATTATATTAAGTTCAAACCCACAGATTTGCTTTAACTTAAGAATCAGAAGAATATTTACAACTGAGGTTAATTTCTTTCTTCTTATTCTAATTTTTATTTATTGGTTTTAGTGAGTGAGAGAGAGAGAGAGAGAGAGAGAGAGAGAGAGAGGAACATCGATCTGTTCCTGTATGTGCCCTGACCAGGGATCAAACTGGCAACCTCCATACTTAAGGATGAGGGTCTAACTAACCATGCTATCTGGCCAGGGTATGAGATTGAACTCTTTCTATGTGTGACAGAGACAGAGAGAAACAGACACAGAGAGGGACAGACAGGAAGGGAGAGAGATGAAAAGCATCAGTTCTTCATTGTGGCACCTTAGTTCATTGATTGCTTTCTCATATGTGCCTTGACTGGGGGGGGGGGCTACAGCAGAGCGAGTGACCCCTTGCTCAAGTGAGCGACCCTGGGCTTCAAGCCAGTGACCTTTGGGCTCAAGCCAGTGACCATGGGTCTATGTCTATGATCCCACGCTCAAGCCAGCAATCCCATGCTCAAGCCGGTGAGCCCACACTCAAGCCAGCAATCTCAGGGTTTCGAACCTGGGTCCTCTGCATCCCAGTCTGACTCTCTATCCACTGTGCCACTGCCTGGTCAGGTGAGGTTAAATTCTTAAAGATATTAAGTGTGTTCAAAAATATATAGTTAGCCCTGGACAGTGGCTCAGTGGATAGAGTATTGGCCCAACATATAGATGTCCTGGGTTTGATTACCAATGAGGGCACAGATAAGAAGCAACCATCTGCTTCTCCCCCCCTCCCTCTTTTTCCCCTCTTCCCTTCTAGCATACAGTGGCTCAGTTGGTCTGAACATCGGCTTCGGGCACTGAGGATAGCTTTTTCACTTGAGCATTGGCCCCAGATGGGGTTGCCGGGTAAATCCTGGTTGGGGCACTTGTGGGAGTTGATCTCACTACCTTCCTTCCTCTCACTTAAAAAAAGTATATATATATATGAACCTACATTTTTATAGAGAAGTTTTAGGTTTACAACAAAATTGAGAAGAAAATCCAGGGATTTCTCATATGCCTCTTGCCCCACATAAGCATAGCCTCCCCACTATCAACATCCCTGACCAGAGTGGCACATTTTTTACTAAGAATAAACCTATACTGACACCTCATAATCACCTGAAGTTGATAATTTAAGGGTTCACACTTGGTGGTGTATATTCCGAGGGTTTTGCCAAATATAAATACATATATTCATCATTATGATATCATACAGAGTGGTTTCATTGCCCTAAAAATCCTCTGTGATCTGCCCGTTATCTCCCCAACACATCCCTGGCAGCCACTGATGTTTTTACTGTCTCCAGATGTCATGTAGTTATAATCACACAGTAGCAGCCTTTCCACAGTACTTTTTTCACTTAATAATATGCATTTCAGGTTCTTCCATGTCTTTTCATGGCTTGATAACTCATTTCTTTTTAGCGCTGAATAATATTCCACTGCCCGGATGTACCAACAGTTTATTTATCCATTCACCTACTGAAGGACATCTTGGTTGCTTCCAAGTTTTGGTAATTATATATAAAGCAGCTATAAACAACCACGTGCAAGTTGATATGTTTAGTTTTGTAAGAAACTACCAAATATTTTATATCCCCACCTGCAATAAAAGAGAGTCCCTATGGTTCCACATCCTCACCAGCATTCTGTGTTGTGCTTATGATTTTGGTTTCTCTTCTATCATTATTCATCTGAACTTCATGTTTCTCTAACATCAGTCAGTTTCTGTTCAGCAGTTAATATAAGCAACATTATGTCAACCGAAAGCTCAATTATTTAAAGAAATCTGGTATGTCTTTTTTTTATTATGCCTACCAAGGCTGATTTATTTCAAATTTTCTTATCCTATATCATGGAAAGGGAAAGAAGTACAGTAGACACTAAAGACCTACTATGTTCTGTGATCACTGACTTCCATATACTGACCGACTTAAGTGTTTGGCAGCGGAAAGAGTCTCAGAGTCAAGTGACATTATCCTTACCTCATGAAGAAACTAGAATTCTAAAAACGTTCATAACCTATGCACAATAACAAGCTCATGAAAACCTAGCCACACTTGAATAAAAGACATTTAGGAAGTTAAATATCTTTTCATCTGAATATCCATTAAAATAAAGCCCAAAGTACATCTTACTTTGACTAGATATGATCATTCTATCTTTGTTGTTTTGTCAACATTTTGAATTTTGAGTCACTGGTGATACCAACCAAAAGGCCCTGATTTATTATACTCTTACAAATAATGTATTGAGAGGAAGAGACTGAAATTAAAACAATGTCCTCAAAATTACTATATATTTTAATTACTCATGCATTTCTAAAACAATACTCTCAAAATTCCTATATATTTTAATGATTCGTGTATTACTTGGCCTCTCATTAGCATAAATGTTTTTCTTCATAGGTTTTGGTATTAACAACAAAGGTAGAATAGGCTTACCTATATATAATTCAACTCACATAACACATCGCCACTATCATTTTTTTCCATGTTCCGTTAATCAATACACAGAGCCAAGTGGACTATAGTATTTAGTAAGCCACTCAAAGTATAGTGAATTGCTGTATCTTACAAAGTGAGACACTACTTTGCAAAGCATAAAGATCCCATCATTAACAGCTATTACTACAACACTGACTTTAGGAAAAAATAAGTTAAGTGTATTTCAAGCTAAAATGCTATATGAAAATTCTGGTTTAACAAAAAATGTTAGAGCTTTTTTTTTTAGTATTATTTGTTTTTCAAATGTTTCACCAAAGAATTCTAATAAATAGCATTGTACTATATAGTAACTAATTTATCAAAAAGACTATATTCACATAACTTTTTAGGAACATATCAGCCAATATAAATCAAGTCTGCCATAACTCATATAAGCCTAAAGAGGAAAAAAAACAACAGTGGAAACTTCAAGAAATTTATTACAACAGGAAAAGAGTTTAAGTCAATAACTGGGACTGTCCATCTTGCTATTAGCTCATCTTCAGATCAGAAAGCAAGGAGAAGAGAAAACAGAAGAGTGTTTATATAACTATCTTCTAGCTATTCTTCTACAACCTCAGGTGATGGACATACCCTTTGCTAATAACCTCACCGTCTTTTTTTATTTTTTAATTTATTGATTAATTTGAGAAAGAGAGAGAGCAAAACATTGATTTGTTGTTCTACTCAGTTTTTGCATTCATTGGTTGCTTCCTGTATATGCCCTCACCAGGAACTGAACCCACAACCTTGGTGTATTGAGATGATGCTTTAACCAACTGAGCTATCTGACCAGGGCTAACCTCAAAGTCTTAACAAGGTGTCCCTGAATGTAAGAATCCTCAGGGAAAAGAACAACTTTCAACTATAACTACACTTTATATTCATAACACCTGGGAATCTAATAGTAGCTAATGGTTTTTAAAAGCTTACTGTATTCCAGAAACTCTTCCAAGCATTACTGCTCTTCTACAATATTATAAGGGAAGGACACCAGTTTCTCAAACAATGTCATTTTATTATAACTTTGATGAGATACCATAGGAACTTAACTCTTAAAAAATAAATTTATTGGGGTGACACTGGTTAATAACATAAGTTTCAAGTTGTACAATTCTATAATACATCATCTGTATATTGCACTGTATGCTCAATACCCAAAGTCTAGTCTCTTTTTGTCACTATATATTTGACCCCTTTTATCCTCTGCAACCACCCCCAACCCTTCTTTCCCTCTGGTAACCTTCATGCTGTTGTCTGCTGCTATGAGTTTGTTTTGTTTGTTGCTTTCTTTTAATATCCCACATATGAATGAAAGCATGTGGTTCTTGTCCGTTTCCATCTGACTTATTTCACTTAGCATGAGACTCTCAAGATCCATTCACAGGAACTTAACTCTTATTTATAACAATTAGCCTATGGTGAAATTGGCTTCCAATTTATATATATCATTTTGTTTAAAGTCACAGAACCCTATCGAAGACTTACTGTACTATTCTTCTCATTTTACAGAGACTGAGAGAATTTAAGAGACTGACAGAATTTAAGAAATTTGCCCATAGTCGCCTAGTTCCCGAACAGAGCTAGGTGTTAGAACCGGCAGCCTGCAAAGACTGCTTCAAAGATCACGCTCTTGTTCTTGTTGTTATGTTGCTCAGGAATAACATATTGATCAATGGAATGTCTTAGTTCCTTGATCCTAAGAATATCAGTTATCACACTGAAAAGAAACCTTGTTTTCCCACTCTGAACTCCACTCCCTATGTCTGGTGCAGGGGAAAAAAAAGACTTTCCCATCCAGACTTTGAGAAAGCTCCGTGGTTCTCAGGTTTGAGAACCTCCGAGCTGGTTCACCAAGCCCACTACCCCTTCAGGGGGTAATGGAAGGAGCGAAGCCAGCATGTGCTAGGTGCGAGGCCCCACCCTCAGACTACATAGTTCTGTGTTATATCAACCAGACCACGGCGGCTAAAAAGAAACCCACACTATCACACCAATGTTTCCAGTTAGGAACTAAAAGGTGTGAAGTAAATGTTAACTTGTATTTATTTTTTAATTTTTAAAAAATACCGTAGGTCTATTACAAAAAGACAGGAGTCTCAGAGTCCTCAGCTGACTCTCTGCACTCCCAGCCCAGCTTTGCCCCTCCCGGCAGCCCACCTCCCTGAGGAATCCCCACGCCCCCTAAGGAAGCCTCACAGCTCTGACTGTGACACTCTTCACTCAGCCCTTTGTCAACGTTGTTTACTAGCTTAAAAATACCCCAGGCCACCTCTCGTAATTTAAACTCCCCTCTTCATCTACTCCACTCTCCTATCCGCGTGGAAGTAGGAAAAAGGGTCTCCCATGAAATAACGCTTCTCTTTCACTAGATATTAAGAAATCACAAGAAGAACATCCTGTCCTGAGAGGGAGATTAGATAGATATCTTCTAAGTTTCTTCCTATTAAAAGTTTACATTTAAAGAGACATGCTAACTAGGAAGTGACAAGTACCTCGCTAGGGAAAATGTGCACCCACTGCAGAAGTTGTTTGCTTGCTAAGTTGCTGGTGGGACTTAGGATAGAGTCAGATATCCTACTACTCAGCCTCCTGTCCCTTGACATATGGGTGGTCTGGGGAGAGAAGTCAAGAAGCCTTTGTGGAAACTTAGTCACCTACTTGTGGGTGAGAAAAAAAAAAGAAGGGGGCAAATAAATGAATGGAAAGCCTCTTCAAGACCACTCAAAAAACCCTACATGCGTAAGCAAAGGGGGCCTAGAAGGGGTGTGCACTGTGGCCACACACCTCCTCCCCCGCAGGTGGACAAGGTTAAAGGTCAGCCAATATTCATCTTCTTTTCCCGACCAGCTTCCTCACTGGATGTGAAGGTTTGGTTTGCCTAACTACAAAAGAAAATATGATAATAATAACAACAGCTCTCTCCTTAGGCCATGATCTCCATCCCTTCTAAATCTGGTTTCATTTATATCAAAAAAATAAAATAAAAAATCTTTAGGCTTCACTTGGGTCAACAGTGAATACTACTACTCACCATTGAAAAACATAATATAAATGGAAACAATGTGCTTGTATAAAGGAAAGCCATACTACAGAGTAAAGTGAGACCAAAAATTCATTGCTATCACCCGAGCCCCTAACCTGCCCCCAGAATTGCCAGCATCTCCAGAAATGTCTCTATTTCCTCAAGCAACTGGTTAAAATGCAAGTGAACCACAATTTATTCAGTTTCACTGTTTTCTATTTAACTAATCAAAAAAAGTATATGTGATAGTCATCCTTCTATTCTTTCCCTTGCAAATATAAGCTAAATTAATTAACTTGGGGCCTAAACACTTACAGAACTGTCCCATCACAAAATGTGCTTTAGCAATTGATCAAGTTTTAGAATCAACCCATTAGTATTTACAACCCAGCCTCTGTCTGTATTCTAGGAAGGACGCTTTATACAGGGAATATCAAATGAGCACAAGCTATGGGTCAAGGGAGACAGAACTGCAGGTATAGAAATGCCACCAAAATGTGCCTCAACTTCAAGTCAAGAGATGGTTTTCTCACACAAGCATCATCTTGAGATTTCACCCCCAATTTGTTCTTAAAGGAGAAGAGCATATCAGTTGGATCCTCTTATAGAAAACTGAGGGAAAATATATATATAAATACAAGCCAATACTATAAAGTATTGCTCTGTAAAAAAAAAAAAAAAAAAAGCACACCTAGTCACATTTAAGGCCACACTTCTACAAAATTCAGCCAAATAATATGTATCAAGGGGTAGATTCTTGACTATTGAAGTCAGGAAAAATTTTCCCCCTAGAATAAATGTGACTGGCAGATATTTTCTGAGAGAGGACAGCTGAGGCCTGTGGTCATTTTATGTCAATGGCTCAAATGAGTTGGTCTTCTTTCCCTCTCACCTCTCCTGTTTTTTTATTTGCCAATCCTTATGGCTACATCTCAACCTGCTTCCCAAAATACGCTCATGGCAGTTGCTTACAGGGACAGGAATCACCACACAAAAAATGCACACACTTGGATGCATATCTTATGCAACTCATTGATTGAATATGCCTATGGTGATTTTTCTCAAAAACACTTGTCAGCTTAAAATTATAAATGACTCGAACTGCTGGTATCTGTTTCATTTTGGCTATTAGGGTGGTCAGGATGTCTAATGTAGAAAGGAGGAAATGACAAAATGTCCCAGAAATCAACAGACCTTTGTTTGCCTTGATTTTCCTAACTAAAATTCACCCCTAACTGGATTTACTGAGACAGTATCAACTGTTTATTCTATTCTCTGAGACTAAAGAGAAATCAAATATTAAAAAAAAAAATACTAGCATTACCCTGGTACAAAGTTAAGTTATAAACTCTGAGGTAGAACATGCTTCCTGTGGCTAACAGTCATAAACCATGTACAGATTTAGTAACAACTTACCATATTAAATGTCATTACCTGTGACACTGGCATTTTCCAGTGTCATTACGGATAGTACTGTTAAAGATGGCAGGAGTAATTCAATCCATTAGAGCCCAAGTCTCAAACAAAATTGCATTTCTGAAATAGCCTCAGCAGAAGAACATCTTTTCACACTTACTTTTAAGGAACCAAGACAACATTTTAAAAGAAATTGTACATCAGCACTGGCCAGATAGCTCAGTTGGTTAGAGCACCGTCCCAATGAGCCAAGGTTGTGGGTTTGATCCCTTGTCAGGGCACATACAAGAATCAACCAACAAATACATGAATAAGTAGAACAGATTGATGTTTCTCTCTCTCTCTCTCTCTCTCTCTCTCTTCTCCCTCTCTTTCTCTGCCTCTCTAAAAAAATCAACAAATTTTAAAAGAATTTTAAAAGGAGTGCATCAAAAAATATCAATGGGCAAAGATAAGTTTCAACTAGTTAATTAATAGTGCCTGCAACATGTACACCTGGGGAAATCTTAAGGTACTGTGCTCACAGTTAAGAATGAAAAAGACTTATTTAACCTGTTCGATATCGTCCATCTTCAGAAGGAAGCACCAATAGTAAGATTTTTTTAAAAAAAACCTATAAGCCAGCAAATTGAATCTTCCCAATATATGTTTTTAAAGTGGTATTTCCCAGTCAGAACATGGGACTCCATCAAGTGGCTGGCTCCACCTGCTGTAGCCCAAGCAACAAATACAACCACTGCTCAACAACCATGGCTAAAGGTTTTCACAGAAAATGTACAAGATGAGTGTTCACAGATAAGCCAGCTACAAATAGAACCCCAGATTCCTTCACCTCCACCTCTGTTTCAGGACTGTACCGCCCAGCTGGCATCACAAAATGCCCTTCAGTCCCAGGAGACACACACTGACAGAGATGGCTGCCAGCACTATAGGCCTGGGAAAGCAGGACCGCCACCACACTGACTTCCTGGCATCAATCTGAATTATGGGACAGCATAGTTGTAGTGACTTTTCTCTCCAAAGGGGGAAAAAATAAAATGAAAATAAACTGAACACCTTAAATTATTTGAAAACTTCATATCAATTTCACTTTCATGGCTTTCCAACATAAAAATTTTACCAAATATAAAGTACATAAGTAACTAAAACCTGTAAGAAACAAAAGCAAGATTCAAAGTTGGACTTGTATATAGTCTCTTTCTTTTCCAGTTCTGTCCTCAGCTGCCCGCCTTCTCACAGGACAAACACTTGGCAAGAACGTAGAAGGTACCCGGGCGTTTGGGAGAATTACACAAGGAAAGGCTAAATGAACAAACCCTGGCACTCAGAAATGAAGCAGTCTTTAAAACCCAAAGCCAAAACAGGCTGAATTATATAACACTTTCTGATAAAGAAATTTACTTTTTAAAAATCAGATACATAGTTCCCAAGAATCATAAGGCAGCATTCAAAATTAGTGTCTTTCAGATCAAGCTGATTGTCATACACACGCCCCATACACAATCCTTTAACAAATTTGTTTCATAGTATAATAGATACAAGTCCCATTACTTACTTGCTTCCTTCTGTAATGAGCAAACTGAGAGAGGCCTAGAACAGTTGCAAGAGCACCTCCTCCGGCAAGGACAGTCGCTTTCACTGCCTTTTTAAATGCCATTTCTTAGCCTAAAAAAAAAAAGAAAAGAAAAAGAAAAGAAAAAAAAAAGAAAAAAGGAAACAAAAGGTTAATTATGATTTTTATTGCATTAACAGACCCAATAATAAAAGGAGACTGTGTAGGTTATGAAACTATATTAAATTTAAAAAGAAAACATAAAATAAATAGATTATTAACATGCCAATTTGAATATTACCATTGAAAAACAATAACCAAAAAAAACCTAGACACAGGAATTGACTATACAAAAGTTACCTTCCAATAGGAATTAAAGAAAACCAAATTAAAGGATAACTGTGGATATTTAAACAATATAATGTCAAGAGAAGTGTGAAAAGCAATGTCATTGTATATCTGACAAAACTTCACACTGTCCTTGCAGATTTGTTCAACTGCTAATCCCCTCCACAAGAACTGGTAGAAGCCGTCTGTCACTCAACGGGACAATGAACTTCATACCTACTTCAGGTTCTTTGGCAAGTGTTTAATTCAAATTGAGGTACAATGGACTCCCTTCCTGAGTTTCCCCCTTCCTAATGAAGTTCTCACTAGAGCCCAAAGCCCACACGGGTACATTTCTATCCCTAAAAGAGTATACTTTACAGACAAAAAGTCAAAGGAAAGAATGTCTTGATCCTTTCATAAAGTGGCAGTTTAACACTGCTGTAGTTCCTTTCAATAAAGAAACTTAAAAGAAAAAAAAAGGTTATCTCTAGCCAGAGTTGCATGGCAGCACAATTTCAAGGAAGAGCTCTCCAGACCTACTACTCTTTTGTGCTCACTGTATACTTCTAAAGCCATGCATTGTGTTAGGTCTTGACGGACTTTCTTTTCATTTCTAAAGCCATGCATTGTGCTAGCTCTTGACTTTCTTCTCACCTTTTTAAAAAAACTACTATTAGACTGCTGGGATTTTTTTAAGTTTTTTTTTAAGTTTAAATATTCTTTACTTTTCAGAAACAAAAAAAGCATAAATATAAAAATTCTACCATAAAGAACATTAAAAAAAACCTTGCTAACTTTTATTGTTCCAAACAAAAGAAGATAACACTGTGTGATCACCTAAAAATTTTTAACCTTGAGTCAGTATTACCTGCCTAAGACTTATTCACAATAGCAGCTGGCACATCCACGTCTTTCAGGGAAATCACTACCTTGTTTTCCAGTATGGGCGGAGGTCTGACCAGTCTGGACAACACACCTTATACTCTATAGCAGCGGTTCTCAACCTGTGGGTCGCGACCCCGGCGGGGGTCGAACGACCAAAACACAGGGGTCGCCTGACCCACAGGTTGAGAACCACTGCTCTACAATGAGATACTACCTCACACCTGTTCGATTAGCTATTATTAGCAAGACAGGTAATAGCAAATGTTGGAGAGGCTGTGGAGAAAAAGGAACCCTCATACACTGTTGGTGGGAATGTAAAGTAGTACAACCATTATGGAAGAAAGTATGGTGGTTCCTCAAAAAACTGAAAATAGAACTACCTTATGACCCAGCAATCCCTCTACTGGGTATATACCCCAAAAACTCAGAAACATTGATACGTAAAGACACATGCAGCCCCATGTTTATTGCAGCATTGTTCACAGTGGCCAGGACATGGAAACAACCAAAAAGCCCGTCAATAGATGACTGGATAAAGAAGATGTGGCACATATACACTATGGAATACTACTCAGCCATAAGAAATGATGACATCGGAACATTTACAGCAAAATGGTGGGATCTTGATAACATGATACGAAGCGAAATAAGTAAATCAGAAAAAACCAGGAACTACATTATTCCATACGTAGGTGGGACATAAAAGTGAAACTAAGAGACATTGATAAGAGTGTGGTGGTTACGGGGGGGAGGGGGGAATGGGAGAGGGAAAGGGGGAGGGGGAGGGGCACAAAGAAAACAAGATAGAAGGTGACAGAGGACAATCTGACTTTGGGTGATGGGTATGCATCATAATTGAACGACAAGATACCCTGGACTTGTTATCTTTGAATATATGTATCCTGATTTATTGATGTCACCCCATTAAAAAAATAAAATTATTTAAAAAATAAAAAAATAAAAAAAATAAAAAAAGAGAACCACTGCTCTATAGGTATTTCATGACTTAGTAAAGTATTTAATATGAAATCAGTTTTAACCTAGGATATAAAGAACATAGAGTTTCTCAATGTAAATTATGACAAAATGTTTGGGTCCTAAGACAAAGAATTGCAGTACAGTTAGTAACTATGATTCTACAGAAAATTTATTTTGGAATACTATAATTTATATACTAAAATAAAAGTTGACATCTCTTAAATTTTTATTTTTACTCTGATCTCATTCCTTCTGACAAACCCCTAAGTTCTACGACACATCTTTATCATTAAGATTGTCACCAGAGGCCCTGGCTGGTTGGCTCAGTGGTAGAGCATCAGCCCTACATGTGGAAGTCCCATGTTTGATTCCCGGTCAGGGCACACAGGAGTAGCAACCATCTGCTTCTCCATCCCTCCACTTTCTCTATCTGTCTTTCTCTCTCTTCCCTTCCTGCAGCCACTGCTTGACTGGTCCAAGTGCATCAGCCCTGGTGCTGAGGATGGCTCTATGGAACCTCCATACTAGGTGCTAAAAATAGCTCAGTTGTGAGCATGGCCCCAGATAGGCAGAGCATCAGCCCCAGGTGAAATTGCTGAGTGGATCCCAGTTGGGGGGCATGCAGGAGTCAGTCTCTCTAGTTCCCCTCCTGTCACTTGGAAAAGAAGAAAAAAAAAAGATTCTCACCAGAAAAATATTTCGTATCCATATGCTCTCTGGAGGTCTCTTCTTGACTGCCCTTTCTCAATATCAACCATCCTCTCTCTCCCAAGTTACATAAACCAGTTGGTATATGCTGGTTAGGGGTCTCCATTCATCATTCAGTCAGCCATAAACAAAACCTAATGTCCAGGCTCTGATAGTAAAAACTAGAGCCAATGTGGAAGACACCCCTCTGTTATAGCTTACCATCACCATTCCTACTTCCGCTGTAACGTGTATACAGGTACCTATCGCACACAGTAGAAACCCTAGCAGCCCAGAGATTATAGCATGCTAATTCCAGGCTAACTTGGTTCACCTGATAATTGCAGACAGAGACTAGAGACCTAGTTCTATTCACCTAGACAATGCATCTGCCCTCCCCATACAGATAGCAGCCTGGTGGTTTTTTGGATGTGTTTTGTAGCTGGTTGAATTTACTTCAGTATCATTGCTTCTGTCTTGTTGATAATGTTATTTATGACATCAGAAAGGATACCACACATCAACATAGCCAGCTGAGGGATGTCATATAAGAAAAATGTTTCAGCAAAGATGTTCACTCAGCCATTTAAATTTAGAAGTAGTTTTTCCAGTTCTCTAGGTTCCTATATTCTTTGCTCACCTTATTATATTGCTTAAATTTCATTTGTCTACCCTGGCCAGTTGGCTCAGTAGTAGAGCGTCGGCCTGGCTTATGGAAGTCCCGGGTTCAATTCCTGGTCAGGGCACATAGCAGAAGCAACTGTCTGCCTCTCCACCCTTCCTACCCCCTCCCATTCCCTTCCTGCAGCCAGAAATGGTTCAAGCAGGTCAGCCCCAGGCACCGAGAATGGCTCCATGGCCTCGTCTCAGGTGCTGGAATGGCTCAGTTGCTGAGCAACAGAGCAGCAGCCCCAAATCAGCAGAGCATCGCCCAGTAGGGGCCTTCAGGGGAGGTGGGTATCCTAGTTGAAGCTCATGAAGGATCCTGTCTGCCTCCCTGCCTCTTACTTAATTAAAAAAAAAAATTATTTGTCTGAAACCAAAACTTACCAAGGAGATTCAGAGGTTTCTCAATGATACTAACGCTAACAAAAAAACTGCATTAATATATTAGTTTGTAAAGTTAGCAATATTGACTATAATTAATAGTTTCTTTGTAGCAATTTCATAAAATAATCTGTATTTGGGGGATTTTTTTTTTTTTTTGTATTTTTCTGAAGCTGGAAACCGGTAGAGACAGTCAGACAGACTCCCACATGTGCCCGACTGGGATCCACCCGGCCTGCCCACCAGGGACGATGCTCTGCCCACCAGGGGGTGATGCTCTGCCCCTCCAGGGGGTCGCTCTGCCGAGACCAGAGCCACTCTAGCGCCTGGGGCAGAGGCCAAGGAGCCATCCCCAGCGCCCAGGCCATCTTTGCTCCAATGGAGCCTTGGCTGTGGGAGGGGAAGAGAGAGACAGAGAGGAAGGAGGGGGGGCGGTGGAGAAGCAAATGGGCGCTTCTCCTATGTGCCCTGGCCGGGAATCAAACCTGGGTCCCCCGCACGCCAGGCCGACGCTCTACCGCTGAGCCAACCAGCCAGGGCCTGGGGATCATTATCTTTATTGTGATCAAATTCACCCATAAGGTCATCCAGCTAGCTATAATGAATAAATCACTCTTATAGGTAACTCAAAATGAAAGCACAGATTCAGTCAATTTGACCTGGCTCTCCTAAGACCATGACAACGACAACAACGATGATGATGATTAATGTTATAATGACAATATTTGCCATTTATTGAGTATTTGCTAATACGGACTATGCTCTTAATTCTTTACATATAATCAGCTCACATCAACCTCACAATATCCTAATTCCATATAAGAGACAGTAGGGGATTTGCCCACTGTCACTCCCTAGTAAGTTACAAAACCACAACTTAGTCTACGCCCTTAAGCACTGGATAGTTCTGCCCTGCCTTTGTTCTCAAAAGGCAACTTCTTCCCAAGAGCCACGCCATATTTTTCTGTTACTCACACACACAAAAAAAAAACAACTCAAAAAAATGTTCTAGTCTCACCCATAGTGTGGTCCCTTGGCAGTCAGGTTTCAGTAAGACCAGGAGAACCCTCCGACAAAATACCTATTAATAACTTGCTAGATAATGTAAGAAATTTGTTTTAATGTTGAAAGAAATGTAAAACCAGATAAATATAAATCATATGCTGTGGACTATTTATATTAATTTACATTCCATTATAAGGAGAAAAGTTTCACAGTGATTATAAAAGGAAAGACTGTTTCCTTCTATTAAGCTGCAGCCAGCAATTTAGGAAAGGGGGACAAGATACAATAAATCTTCACTTTCTGCCACTTCTCAAAGTCTGTTGACTCACGTTTTATCTCACCCTGCATTTTACCCAGCTCAACTTAATTCTTAGCTATATTTTTAGGAATCTCATGAAAAATATAGTGAGCCAACAATGAGAACCACCACTCAGATCCTATTCCAAATAGTCCTTGAACGCTCATCTTTTCTGCCTCCTCCTATTCAGATGAAAGGCTATTCTCCCAGCTTAATCATGTATTTGAATGAGTTAACTACACATTTTAGACTTAAAAACAAGAAATAACCCTGAAAAAGGCTGTGAGGGTCCCCTCAGCAACCGCCCACAAGCAAATTTATTCTGGAGCAAAAGCACACTTGGTGGCCCCTGAATTCTTGAAATAGAGTCCTTAAATTCCTCTCCCTGCCTTACAGCCCTAGCTTCTCTCTGTATTTAGCACAAGTAAAAATCCATCCATATGGATTTATCACTCCTCTCTGGATATCCCCTCAGGGCCTCCATCTTTACAAAAATTATCTGATCTTCAGGTCACTTGTGTAGAAATAACAATTTCCTTTCCAGTCTCCATGCTCTCCGTTCACTTAAGAAAAACTGGGACATTTCATGGTTTTGAGTCTTTTGCCAGCATAGACATAAGCATATTTCTCTTCATCCCTTACAGGAGCAGTCAGTGTGTTTGGGGAGAGGGGAGGGCGTAAGGAAGTGCAGCTCAAAGATCCTTTTCAGAAGACTAATGTCAATCATAAACCTTGTCGTCTGTGGGACCGATGTTCTCTAGCAAGACATGGAAGGATTCCATGCCACTCTGATCACACACACTGAGAAAGTCAGATAAAGAAGAAATTTTAAACAGAAAATGAAAACCTCAAGATGTAATCTAGATGCATGTAACATGCGCTACTTTACTAAGCAAGCCCTTTATATGAGCCTATGTGGACTCCAAAGTGGCAGGAGCTCCTTACACTTCAATTGTGTGGTCGCTCACCTTATTGTTGTGCATGGAAAACCACCCTCCTCATCTACTGTGAGTCATGACAGTCTATCAGACCCGCAAAAACCACAACTCAGAGGGTCAACCCACAAAACAAACAGGTCTCAAGGTCCACCTGTTTACCAATTCAGTAACTTACAGGAGACAGTTACATGAATCTTCCAAAATAAGGGTGCAGGACTTCATCAGAGGAAGTCCTCAGCAACCATGGAACTTGGCAGCAAGTCTACAGCAAAGGGAAGAAGAGGGAGTAAAGTTCAAAAGTTCCTACCCAGCAGCCCCGTTTTAACTATCAATGTCAAGATTTCTGGGTGCTTTGAACTAGACATGTTTCAACAAAGCAAACCCTTTGTCATCCCAATTGATGTGATATCTAATGTTCTGTGCACTACAAGGAAGGACATCATGGTTCAGGCACATCAAGCATATGCTGATCAAGTGCTTTACATGGTGACAATGAAAGCACTCCATGTACTAACTTCTCTTTCCCCAAGGTGGACTTTACAGAGTCAAAACTACAAAGGAATTCTCCGAGCCAAGCAGAGGCACTTCTACACACATGTATCTCAACAGCAGCATGTGATCCTCACGGAAGCACAAGCCAGCCCTCAAACATGCCATTTGAAAGCTATCAGATGGAAATAAACAAAATAACATCAGCCCTATCAGCTTCTTTTGAAAAAAGAGAAGAGTCCTAGTTCATAAACTGAAAACCAATACTCCTTCTTTTGGTTGCTTTAAACATTTAAAAAAAGAATTGAGGCCAAGCCTGGATAAGAAGTGGAACCAAGGGTTATCCACAAAAGATAATCCCATGGAAATAACTGAATATATCAAGTCTGGAGAAAACAGCAGACATTTTTATCTTTTAATCACCTTCTCTGGCTTTTCCTTTATGTTAGATAGATGATAGAGATAGATGATGATAGATTAGATAGATAGATAGATAGATAGATAGATAGATAGATGACAGATTTAAAATCCACAAACATAACAGTTACAATGACAAGCTATTGTTGTAAAAAAAAAAATACATATACTGAACAGGAGGATATCAAAGGACAGACGAAAAAGGTTTTTCTGAAGTGACAGAAAAGTATTCTCCTGACAAAACAAGAAAGACAAATTAAAGAACCAAGTAAAAGTCAGTAGAGAAGTTAGAAATACAGTGAATCCTCAGACTCTAGAAGTCCCAACTTTGGGGCTGTGGTTGCTAAGGAAGTCAGAACCACATGCTCAGACACTCTGGCATGGCATCCCAATTCCAGCTTTGCCCTTGCCTTTCACAGCCCATCAGAAAACAAGACTGTTTCAGGAAAGGCATTTTCTATTTCCAATCACTTTTCCCAAGAAATCCCAAGCCAGAAGGGCCCAACCCCAAAGATGGAAATAAAATCTTAACAAAGAAAGAATATTCCAATAAAGACAAAAAAATAAAATCAGGAAACAAAGAGAAAATGAAAGAAGACAAATAAAAACACTATATTTGTATTGGTTCACATAGCTTCAAACCAGAGGGTACTATGGAAGAGCTTCCCACTAGTCTCTCTGGGGCACGTGTAGGTCATTTCAGGAGCAAACACACCCCTGCAGATGCCTGAGAAGGAGGTTAGCCCCGAACTGTTCCTCAGGCTCAGTCACAGGAGGTCAGAGCCTGGAAACTTGACAGAAGGAGTTGGCACAGAGTACAGTTGAGCTGGGTCCAGAGGTTCAAATCAAAGTTTAAGAAATGTAAACAAAAGGCAAAATAAATAAAGAAATAAAGGAGATCATTAAATCCAGAGCCATTTAAAGTGTGCAAATCAAAAGGTTTTATTTGTTCCTAAAAAAACGTCTGAAATGTTATTACAAGAATTTTTTGATGTGCAAGTATTTTTTTTATTTAATATACAATGCCATAACTAATTAGAGAATTTATTTCACAAGGAATTCTAAAATAAAAACTTATAGAAAGGAAAGAGGGCCAGAGAGGAACACGGGACACATGCTTGTGCTCTAGTAATCTTTCGTTATTGTTTGTTTCCTGCCATTTCTGAAATGTACCAGTATTACAGGGTCCCAAATTTGACCCAGTTCCCTTGTTCTCATAAGGTTCACTGTAGAATTACAAGAAATCAATGAAGCCCATCTGAGCTAACAGATTTATATTTCTTAAATGTGAATGATCAGTTTAATTTATAATGGAATGATTTCTATTTTATTTGCTTTCCATAGAATTGCTATTTTTAAAATCATAAAAACTATAGTTAGTTCATGCAAGTGAACTTGCTCCCCATTATAAATTCATTTTAAAACCAAAGTTGTTATATATTCACTATCATGCTGGATATGTTAATATTTTTGTTTAAAGTTATAGAACCCTATCTTTATTTTTCCATAAAAATATAATTCTGCCTTCTTTGTTTCATATATATATATAATTTAAAGTAAGTCTGAGGCCCTGGCTGGTTGACTCCCTGGCCAGTTGGCTCAGTGGTAGAGCATCGGCCTGGCGTGCAGAAGTCCCGGGTTCGATTCCCGGCCAGGGCACACAGGAGAAGCGCCCATCTGCTTCTCCACCCCTCCCCCTCTTCCTCCTCTCTATCTCTCTCTTCCCCTCCCACAGCCAAGGCTCCATTGGAGCAAAGTTGGCCCAGGTGCTGAGGATGGCTCCATGGCCTCTGCCTCAGGCACTAGAATGGCTCTGGTCACAACAGAGCAACACCCCAGATGGGCAGAGCATCACCCCCTGGTGGGCATGCCGGGTGGATCCCGGTCGGGCACATGCGGGAGTCTGTCTGACTGCCTCCCCATTTCCAGCTTCAGAAAAATACAAAAAAAATAAATAAATAAAGTCTGAAAATCAGAAAATAAAACATCCCTCTTAAGAAACAATTTAGAACATTCCTTACTGAAAATTTCAGACACAAGTCAGGTTAAGGAACTGAGTGGATAACATGTTTAGCATAAAATTAAACAAAACTGCAATTATATATCAACTAATATGAAATACCTCACCAAAGAAAAGGTACAGCAAACACTGGGGGAAGGGGGGAAGAAAGGAAGAAAGAAACACTTGAATTCAGCCTAAGAAGGAATTTTACTGATGAATCACACACACAAAACAAGTTCTTTAGACAAACAGACGACACTGGTCCTGTGCTTCTTGCAATCTGTCTGCCCCTTTACCAGCCCTATTGTTGGGTGAGAAAAATGGTTCCCATTCCTTCGGTAGCACAGACTCTTTTTTAGCTTTTTCATGCTGTTATAGAATCTACTTCAGTAATTAAAACAAGAAAAAACCTTTATTATAGAACAAATTGCATACCAAACAGTAGAGTTCAAAATATCTCTTTACATTAAAATATATCAAGCCTCTCATCCAGATTTATTATAACAATCATGGCTGTTGAATATACATCACAAAATGTTTCATAAAAAAATCTACTTCACCATATAAATAAATGTACTTTAAAAGGGCTTAGGTGCTATAAAATAGTGCACAGGCACAGTGAATCAATAAAAAGTATTTCAGCATATGTACAGGCGTAATAATGAACTTTAACACTATAGCCAAAAATAAATAACCTTAAGAAAATATCATTTAAATAGCATGCTCAGAAAAAAAATAGTGCTTTAAATAATTTTCTATTTGTCTAAATATTTATTTATTGATTGATTCATTGATTTTAACAAGAGAGGGGAAGGGAGAGAGAGAGAGGCAGAAACACCGATCTCTTCCCGTCTCTGGACCAGGGATCAAAGCAGCAACTTCTGTGCTTTGGGAAGATGCTCTAACCAACCAAGCTATCCAGACAGGGCTTGCCTAAAGTTTAATTAGAGAGCTCTTTTATTATTTTTCAATATCATATTTTTATGAAACATAGCATTATGAATTAGAAAAAGTTATTTACTGAATGTCATTATTTTTCTTGATGACTCAAAAAATGTTAAAAGAGATTCAAGATCGTTATTCAGAAATCTCTTATTTTTTGAATAGCACAGATAAAGAAGGTTTGTGAATCTGTCTCCAATGTAATAAGCCCAAACAAGGCTGACTGGCCATGGCACAGTAGATCGAGCATCAACTTGGAATGCTGAGGTCCCCGGTTCAAAACCCCAGGATTGCTAACTTAACCTCAGGCTCACTGTGCTTTTAAGTGCAGGGTCAACAGTTAGACTGTGGGATCATCAACGTGGTCCCATGGTCACTGGCTTGAGCCCAAAGGTCGCTGGCCTGAAGCCCAAGGCCAATGGCTTGAAGCCCAAGGTCTCTGGCTTAAGCCCAAGGTCTCTGGCTTGAGTAAGGGGTCACTGACTTGGATTGAGTAACGAACGGGTCACTGGCTGGGCTGGAACCCCCTGATCAAGGCACATATGAGAACACAATGAACAACTAAGGTGCCACAACAAAAAATTGACACTTCTCATCTCTCTCCTTTCCTGTCTATCTGTCTCTCTTTCCCCTTTCCCTCTCTCTCTCAAGCATGTGTATGTGCACAATAAAAAAAAAAGCACAAAAAAAAAACAACTTTTAAAAGTTGGCATTTTTAAATTTTAAAATACTGATGCCTATTGACTTAGCTTTTGCTCATTATTTTATCACCAAATAAGAGAAAAAGGTACCAATTCTTTTAGAAGTTCTAATTGTATTGCATTACAGTTATGCCATTAGAAATGCATTTTAGGATATACTTTTGAACATAGTTCATAAAATCCTGAGCTCACTTTAAAAAAAAAATTATGACTGATAATTAGTTGTAGTTAATTTAATTTACTTACACAGTAAAAAAAAAAAAAATAGCTCCAATGATTACAACTTTATTACAGCTCTACTAATGCACATGGCTGAAAGTTATAACAGACACCAAGAAATTTGCTAGGGTGGGAGACCAATTATTCTACTTCACTGAGCTTGAGAGGATTCCCCAGGAAATAAAGCTAAGCACACTTTACATCCTGTAGCCTTTTATTCTCTGTAGCTTGCTGAAACTTGCATTTAAAATTCACTCCCTTACACATTTAAGTAATAATCCACTGCATGTATACATGCAACTTCCAACACATGGCCAAATTACGTATACAAAGCATACATGCAATGTAATCTAAGATGTACTAAAGTCAAAATAATCATGTATTGTATTTTTAGCTTAATAAGCACATTCCATAAAAGTGATTGACCTTTAAGGAAATAAGAATCACACAACAGGAGAGACAGATGGCAGTAATTTATATTTCTAACAAAAATTTCATTCAAAAGCATGGAATACATGACCCTGGCCAGGTAGCTCAGTTCATTAGAGTATTGTCCCAATATGCCAAGGTTGCTGGTTCAATCCCTGATCAGGGAATATACAAAAAATCAATCAATTAATGCAGCCTGACCAGGCAGTGGCGCAATGGATAGAGTGTCGGACTGGGAAGCAGAGGACCCAGGTTCGAGACCCCAAGGTCTCCAGCTTGAGCATGGGCTCATCTGGTTTGAGCAAAAGCTCACCAGCTTGGACCCAAGGTCACTGGCTCGAGCAAGGGGTTACTTGGTCTGCTGAAGGTCCACGGTCAAGGCACATATAAGAAAGCAATCAATGAACAACTAAGGTGTCGAAACGAAAAACTAATGATAGATGCTTCTCATCTCTCTCCATTCCTGTCTGTCTGTCTCTATCTATCCCTCTCTGACTCTCTCTGTCTCTGTAAAAAAATAAAATAAAAATAAAAATAAATCAATGAATGCATAAATAAGTGGAACAACAAATCAATGTTATTTTCTCTTTTTCATCAATAATTTTTTCTTAAGTATGGAATACAAATCATACAACATTTTGTACATGCTCCATCCCCTCATCTCCCAAAAAGAAAAAGAAAAATTAGTAGGTAGTCCTTCATCTATTCAAAAATACTAAGCATAGCTCTATCTCCACTCTTCAGTCATCTTGGCTGAACCAAACTTGGTCATAAGATCTTCATTCTCCCCACTTGAGTAAGGCATCCTCTTCAAATACCCTCCTTTCAGATTTTTTTCTTCTTGAAAATGACTGGCACACACCCTAAGTGGAAAGCATTCAAGTATATAAACAAGTCTAGGCACAATGCATGAAATCACTGTACCAATTACATGGCTAATATCCTCGCATTTGACAGTCTAAAATGTAAATAGCATGAATATGTGACAATAAAGGGTTCTAATCAATATTTTCTTTAGAGCTGCTATTGCTGGGGGGGGGGCAACTCTATATTATTCTATTTCTCAAAACACCAAATTTTTAAAAATCACCAGGAAGGTGAGATTAGGGAGATTTTTCTTAAAATTCTGCTTCTACAGTTAATTTGTTTTGTGATTTCAGGCAAATCATTTGAATTTGCAGTTCCTCACACCATCTATAAATAAAGTGTCTCTGAAAATGTCTAGAGTAATTTTAACTTTAAATCTGTATTATTTTATTCTTTTTCTTTGTTCAATAAGTACAGAAAAAAAGACATTTAGGTGATACCATCTTAATATCCTATTTATTTAGCTATGTTGGGTAATTAGGCTTGAATTCATTCTATCATTCAGTAATTATTAATAGATCATCTAACATGTGCTAGGTACTGAATACACAACTGAGAACAAATATACAAAAATCTTACCATGCAAGACTTTATATTTGAGTGAAGTTAACAGTTTTTTTAAGTTTAAACTATTTTAAATTAAAATATTTCAAAAATGCAAATTATATTTTGTCTTCTTAATAAAGAATATTGTCCATGAAATCAATTATTGATGAGCTAAAGCCGTCCATTTGTATAGCACGCTGTTCTATTGAAAGGTGATGTCCTCAGGAACAGTAGAAGGAACAATAGTATTAGCCCAACCAACTGACTGTTCCCATTTGAATTCTTCCTCTACCTGCTTCACAAAGTTTTCCAGTTTCTTCCAAACTATCAGGCTGATGGTAATTTTCCCTTTTGATCTTTGAGCTCTCCAGCTCACGTCTAACTAGTTCCCACTGTGGTCAGAAGAATGAGAGTCAAGTTAGCTAAAGCAATGTTTAAAAAACAAATAAATAACTCAAGAGCAAGGCAGAAGGAGCAACCTATTAGCAGTTGAGCATTTGAATTTTCAACGTTTTGGCTCTATCTATTCAAAGCCTCTGTCCCCTTCCTTCCTGGTTCTTGGTCAGCGCTGCTTACCAGATATTTCTGAAGTTTGCTGTACACAATACAGATGAAACAAACAACACAAACTTCATAAGAGTATGAAGATTAAGAATTTCAAACCAAACACAAGCACACAGTCCAAGATTAGAAAAAGAAAATTCTTATTTCAATTCTGTCTCATCTGAACAGACCTACATTATCTTGAAAAAATGCAACAAAGCTGTTTGATTCTGCTCTAGAAACAATTAGAACAATTTTTTTTTCTGTGCTGTCTTGGATTTAAAGAAAAGTTTACAGATAAATGGGTAAAAAAAAATCATGTATCTACCACTCTTAAAAAACTTCAAATTTTCTTGTTGGAGACTCACTTATAAAAAACACACTTACAGTTGGTGAGGGAAAGATAACAATTGTTCACTCTAAGAAAATAACCAAAGCAAGAGTTCAATCAATCGCTCAGGAAAGTCTCACTGAAGGACCTATCCAAGCAGGAAAAAGGAAAAGAGAAATATTCAGTCCTGCAACACACATTCAACTGGAATTTACTGAATGCTTACTATACCCTCAGCCCTGTTCCAGGGGCTAGCAATTTCTCTCCTCTCATAGATTGGGGGAAACAAAAATTGAACATATAAACAAATTTTTAAATCAAGTATTATGAAACTGACAAGTGCTATGAAGAAAACAAGATGGAATATTAGGTTAGAGACTGACTGGAAGTAGAGGGAATCTACTTTAGGTAGAATGTTCATGGAGGTGATTTGGCAAAAATGTAATTGAGGAGGAAGAGCCAGCCACACAGAGAGCTTAGAGAAGAGCCTTCCAAAAGGAGGACACAGGTATGCAAACATGGTTTCTATGGACACTGAAAGCCACTCTAGCTGCAGCACAATGAGTGATATGGGCACCGTGTTCCAGATGAGGTCAGAGAGCAAGAGAGGTGCTGAGTCATATGTGCCTTCCTCCTAACAAGGTGTTTATTCTGACAAAACAGACATAAAATCAATGGAGGGTCTTAATCAGTACAATGATATGATGAAATGTGTAGGAAAAAAGAAAGGGAGGGAGGATCAATTCTAGCCACAGTGTAAAGAATGCCTATTGAAGTGGTGCAATGAATAGAGCATCAGCCTGGCATACTGAGGACCCAAGTTCAAAACTCTAAGGTCACCGGCTTGAGTTCGGGATCACAGACATGATACCATGGTCTTGTGGTCTGTGGTTTGAGTCCAAGGTCACTGGCTTGAGCAAGGGGTCACTGGCTGGGCTAGAGCCCCCATCAAGACATATGTGCCCTGGCCGGTTGGCTCAGCGGTAGAGCGTCGGCCTAGTGTGCGGAGGACCCGGGTTCGATTCCCGGCCAGGGCACATAGGAGAAGCGCCCATTTGCTTCTCCACCCCTCCGCCGCGCTTTCCTCTCTGTCTCTCTCTTCCCCTCCCGCAGCCAAGGCTCCATTGGAGCAAAGATGGCCCGGGCGCTGGGCATGGCTCTGTGGCCTCTGCCTCAGGCGCTAGAGTGGCTCTGGTCGCAATATGGCGACGCCCAGGATGGGCAGAGCATCGCCCCCTGGGGGGCAGAGCACCGCCCCAGGTGGGCGTGCCCGGTGGATCCCGGTCGGGCGCATGCGGGAGTCTGTCTGACTGTCTCTCCCTGTTTCCAGCTTCAGAAAAATGAAAAAAAAAAAAAAAAAAAAGACATATGTAAGAAAGCAATCGATGAACTAATAAGGTGCCACAACAAAGAATTGATGCTTCTCATTTCTATCCCTTCCTGTCTGTCTCTGTCTGTCTGTCTCTCTTTCTCTCTCTCTCTCTCGCTCACTTAAAAAAATGCCTAATAAGGTAATAAGAGTAAAAGCAGTCATTTTTTTCTTAAGGACACCATAAATCATGTTCATAATGAGTAGATTAAAGTAAGAAAAAAAGTACAAAACAAAGAGAAAGAGTTAATAAATAGCATGAAAAATAGTCAAAATGCAAACCACAATCAAAAATGGGATTCTAGAATAGAGAATCAAATATACTGCTCACAAAAATTAGGGGATATTTCAAAAGGAATATGAAGTGATGAAATATCCCCTAATTTTTGTGAGCAGTGTACTTCAGGGATAATCTGAACATAAATATCTATTGAACATATACACCTGAAAGACCATCCCTCCATTCAGCCCAACAAGCTAGTAACAAGGCAGAGTAAGTGTCGATTGAGAGAGCCTCTCAGATGCCAACAGCAGAAGTCTTTTTCATATTTCTATTCCATTTTGAGTTGCTGTTGTTTGCAAGGGACTTTCCCCCCCACAACTCACTATGTTTTTAACTGATTTTAGACTCCTCTTGGAAAAGAACCCTGAATCACATCTCGACTAGCTGACATACCTGGAACATTCCCACCAACCACAGGCTGAGACGCTAAAGAGCTGTGTGAAACTTGCTGACCCACTGAGTATAGATTTAATAGACAAGAGAGACTGCATATGATTAATTGCAGTTATTTATATTTATGGGTTTGAATCTTAAGTATGCCTGTCCTCTCCCTGTTTTATTTCATAATTTTCCCCCTGTTGGAGACTGAAGAGCAAAAGTCAATTGCCTGAGTATTGGCATCACACTGGAAACTGAAGGGCCATGCATTTCAATTCCAGCTCAAGAAACACTCTGGCTGAGCAGATGTAATTCACCAGACCCCAGTGGGCTAGGCTCACACTGTTGTCAGTCAAATCACACTGCTGATGGAAATCAGCAGAGCACATTAGCAATTTACATTCAACAGCCTCTCCTCAACCATAAATTTTGAGAGAATGTTTAGTGAAACCCAAAGTTAACCTAAGAAATTTAGCCCATAGTTTGCGCCGATGTTCTGACCATGAGGCAGTCAGGAGGCAAGTGACTCACAAAAAGAAATTTCTAATAGGACTCCTCCCAAACCTCCAGGTTCCAATGTCAGTGCAGTGACATTCAGGCCTGACCTCACCCAGTGCACTTGTACCTACTCCCTCGGTCGTTTGGTTGGCAGCTGCCAGCAGCACGGTTTGTTTTCAGACTGTATTTGACACCCCACCCTATGACAATCTCAGCCTGCACATAGCCAGACTTTGCTGGACTTCAGTCTCCTCACATAAAAGACTGAAATCGTATGTACATTTGCTTCCTCGTAGCACTTCTAGACCCGATAGCCTTAGCCTTTTGCTCTCCACGGTCTCTGGCCATTTTCCTGCGTTCTAAACTGGACAATGGATGCAGGTCACTCACCACCAAAATGACTGCCATCAACATCTCTTACCCCAGTCTGACTTGAAAAAGCAACAGTTTTAGGCTGGTAATAATGATAATAAAGTGAAGGAAGATCTAGAAATAAGCGGACAGTTTTAAATAAGTTAGACATTCCAGAATATTTTTATAGCTTAAAAATTAATTCTTTCTGGTTTAATTGCACTCTGACTGGAGATGAGCAAGTAGAAAATTAATTATAAAGTGAACAAAAGTAGATAAAGCAGTTTCTCTACGTGTGCATTTTTTAAAAGTATATGTGCGCACACGCACACACATACACACACACACACACACACACACACACACGGCTAGAAGGTTATATCCAAAAATGTTTAAAATCTATCTCACCTTTGAATGGTAGAGTTCTTTTGTTTTGTTTTGTATTTTTCCAAAGTCAGAAGCGGGGAGGCAGTCAGACAGACTCCCTCATGTGACCGACCGGGATCCACCCGGCATGCCCACCAGGGGGAGATACTCTGCCCCTCTGGGGCATTGCTCCATTGCAGCTGGAGCCAGTCTAGTGCCTGAGGCAGGGCCATGGAACAGTCCTCAGTGCCTGGGCCAACTTTGTTCTAATGGAGCCTTGGCTGCGGGAGGGGAAGAGACAGAGAGGAAGAAGAGGGGGAGGGGTGTAGAAGCAGATGGGCGCTTCTCCTGTGGCCCAGGACTTCCAAAAGCCGGGCCAGGCCGACGCTCTACCACTGAGCCAACTGGCCAGGGCCTGAATGGCAGGGTTTTAAGTAATTTTTATTTTCTTCCTTATGTGCATCATTTTCTAAATGTCTACAATGAGTATGGATTATTCTTATAATAAAAAAAAGTCCAGTCTGTGTGTGTGAGAGAGACTATGCGTGTGTGTAGGGGAGAAAGGAATGGAAAAAAAGTAAGAATTCTAAATAGCGTCATGCAGATAGATAGCTGACATTTGACTAAATCCCATATCATCTGCCCATTACTTGAGTGATTTTCCTGTTACACAACTTTTCTCATCTGTAATGAACTAAAGTAAAAGACCCATACAGAGAAAGAAAGAGGATAGTTTGCCTTTATAACTTATTAGGGATCTTGAAGCAAGAACTGGAAAATGTCACAAAATTATCTACCATGTTCTGAAAAACAGTCTCTATACTAACTAGAATGAATTTGCCTTGAGCACCAACACAATAACTCTTTGAGCTCGAGTTAAACTACACTGAAACTAGTCTTGAATTTTTAGTTATTTCCTATTACATTTGCTGAGGGATTTAAAATTTAACACATCAAAAATCCCCAATAACTAACCAAACCAGTGACTACAAATCTTGATGAAACTTACAGGAATTCGGTGTTCCCCAAGGTTAACTCCACAAGCATAGATACTCTTCAGCCAACAACACACCCACAAGGGGTATACACTGTGCCAGGCCCTAAAGGAAGCCCACTGATTCAAAAAGGACAGGCCATCTTAGATAGGGCCAACATTCCTTCTGTCTCCCCAACCTGTGACAATTCAGTGCTCTCATGCAGGAACGTATAGCTAGCTACTCCTCTAAGCAGAGCGGGGATCCTCTGGTCAGGGGGTGCTTGCTGTCTTCGTTATATTCAAATGATAACACTGACCAGTCAATAGAACATTCCCTGCAGGAGGCAGTCAGGGCTGGGCATCAAAGAGAGCCCTGGACTGAACTCCAACTTAGCCACTTACTATCTGTGTGACTTCTCATCCATAAAATCTCATCTATTTCAAAAGTTATACTGAGAATTTGAGAGAATATTAGTAAGGTGTAAAAATGCATCTGTTATCAACAACTCCCATTACTAGTACATAACATTACTGAGCACCTCCAATGGGCTCCCACACTGGCATCGCCAAATTGGGGTGATAAAGACTCAGGTCAGAGGAGAAAGGGAAGGACAAATGCAGGCAATTTACACAGGGCTATACCCCTGCTTTAGCCAAAGCAGCTCTTGACTCTGACCAAGCAAATGCACTTAAGACTCATGGGTTAGGGAAATAAATCTCATTTTCCCTGAAGAAAAACAGCAGGCAGGCCTCTTTTGGCATGTCTCTATCATCTCTCCCCAAAATAAACATTCACTCAAACAGAACGGATACTGTTCCTTGTTCTCCCAAAAACAAAAACCCTATAAAGCCTAACATCTAACACACCTACCTCCAGGCAAGGTCACCTGGTACAGAGGTCAGGGGGAGGCAGCAGGCTCTTTCACTTGAGGTCAGGCTCTAACCACAGGAGTCCAATGTTTATACGTCTAGCTCATCTATCTGGAGCAGTTTAGTTGATAGACACTCCCCATAAGTGGCTTGAGCAAAGGTTTGTGACCTTAGTTAACCCAAGTCACTGGGACAACTTCTTTTCCACAAGAGTGTGTTTTCCTTTTTCCTCTATTTATAATATTTCTTGGAATTTATTATTAGCTCAAAGAGGGCAAGGAATTGCTTTCTGGCTCTGTCAGAAACCCTGAACACCATTTACCTTAAAGAACATACTAATATAAAACCAAAATGCTATCAAAACAATCAGCTCCGAGTTAATATTTTTTAAAGAAATCAAGATATTTCTTTAAAATGTGTCCCTTATATTATAATACCTTGATGTCAAATGAAAAAACATAACATGATTTTGGTTAACCCTATAACAAAAACCTGGGAACAAGTGTCAGTGACCCCCATCTTATGTGCCAAAATGGGTCTTGTCAAATCACTCATTAAGTGCATGTGAACCCTGCACAATAGTCTATGTATTCCCAAGCCACCATTCCCAATGCCCATAGGATCCTCTCCATCTCCCAGTCTCCTCATCACCCCTCAATAAACCTTTGCCCCCTTTAACAATTTTCATTCCCTGTCCACCTGCACTAAGAAGTTGCTCACACCATCTAATTTCACATGTGCCTCTCACCCTCTTCTCTTAGTAGTCCTTATTGCTGATATCTGATTTACATTACCTCAATTATTTGTTACATATAATTAAACAGTTAGTTCATGTAGAATCAGAAAACCCAAGAGTTAAAGAGCAAAAAGGAATTGGAAAATTTAACAAAAAGGCTCCCCGTAACAATTCTGCAATTGTAAAAGGTACTGGAAACTGCCCAGTCCTCATACTTAAACACCATGAGAAAATCACATTTGTTTGATGTTTGTATTTCTTAGGGTATGTAACTAAAGAAGTTAATTATTACAGAAAGTGAAAGACTCATACTCTGAAAAGTATAAGACGTTGAAGAAAGAAACTGAAGAGAACACAAATAAATGGAAGGATATACCATGCTCATGGGATGGAAGTTTTAATATCATTAAAATGCCCATACTACCCAAAGTAATTTACAGATTGAAGCAAACCCTATCAAAACATCAATGGCATTCTTCTAAGAACCAGCACAAATAATCCTAAAATTTATATGGAAGTACAAATTACTCTGAATAGCCTCAGCAATTGTGAGAAAAAAGAACAAAGTTGGAGGTATTACAGGCCCTGATTTTAAGCTATACTACAAAGCTATAATAATCAAAACAGTATGATACAAGCACAAAAATAGACACATAGAACAGAACAGAGAGCCTCAAAGTAAACCTTTGCTTATTTGGTGAATTAATCTATGACAAAGGAGGCAAGACTATACAACAGGGGTAGTCAACCTTTTTATACCTACCGCCCACTTCTGTATCTCTGTTAGTAGTAAAATTTTCTAACCGCCCACTGGTTCCACAGTAATGGTAATTTATAAAGTAGGGAAGTAACTTTACTTTATAAAATTTATAAAGCAAAATTACAGCAAGTTAAAGCATATAATAATAATTACTTACCAAGTACTTTATGTCAGATTTTCACTAAATTTGGCAGAATATATTTTTATAAAACAATTTACTATAGTTAAATCTATCTTTTTATTTATACTTTGGTTGCTCCAATACCGCCCACCATGAAAGCTGGAATGCCCACTAGTGGGCAGTAGGGACCAGGTTGACTACCACTGCTATACAAGAGTATACTCTTATTTAAAAGTGGTGATGGGAAAACTGGTCAGATACATGCAAAATAATCAAATTGGACCACTCTTTTACATTATATGCAAAAACATACTCAAAATGGATTAAAGACCTAAATATAAGTGCTGCTGAAATCATTTATTTCCTAGAAGAAAACATAGTCAGTAAACTCTTTGACATCAGTTTTAACTATTTCTTTTTGAATATGGCTCCTTAGGCAGAAAAAATAAGAGCAAAATAGAAAAATGGGACTACATCAAAATAAAAAGCTTCGGCACAGAGAAGAAACCCGCAATAAAATGAAAAGACAGTCTACTGAATGGGAGAACATATTTGCAAATGACATATCCAATTAGGGTTTGATATCCAAAATATATAAGGAACTCATACAACTCAACATCAAAACAACAGGCAATCTGATTTAAAATGGGCAGAGGGCCTGAATAAACATTTTTCCAAAGATATACAGATGGCCAATAGAAATATGAAAAAATACTCAACATCACTAGTCACCAGGGAAATACAAATCAAAACCACAAAGAGATACCATCTCACACTTGTCAGAACGGCTAGTATCAAAAGGTCAACCAGTAGCAAGTGTTGGCAAGGATGTGAAGAAAAGGGAACCCTCATGCACTCTTGATGGAATTGTAAATTGGGGCAGCCACTGTGGAAAACAGTATCGAGGCTCCTCAAAAAAACTAAAATAGCCTGACCTGTGGTAGCACAATGGATAAAACATCGACCTGGAACACTGCAGTCATCAGTTTGAAACCCCGGGCTTGCCTGGTCAAGATACGTATGGGAGTTGATGCTTCCTGCTCCTCCCCTTTTCTCTCTCTCTCCTTTTTCTCTTTCTTTCTCTTCTCTAAAATTAATAAAGTCTTTAAAAAAAATTTTTAATTAAAAATAGAACTACCATCTGATCAGGTGGTGGCACAGTGGACAGAGCATCGGACTGGGACACGGAAGACCCAGGTTTGAGACCCCAAGGTTGCCAGCTTGAGTGCGGGCTCATCTGGTTTAAGCAAGGCTCAACAGCTTGAGCCCAAGGTCACTGGCTCGAGCAAGGGGTCACTCAGTCTGCTATGTGCAATCAACGAACAACTAAGGTGCCTCAATGAAGAATTGATGCTTCTCATCTCTCTCCTTCCTGTTGGTCGGTCTTTATCTGTCTCTCTGTCTCTGTCACACACACAAAAAAAAATAGAACTACCATATGACTCAATAATTATACTTTTGGATATTTATCCAAAGAAAACAAAAACACTAATTCAAAAAGATATATGTGCCTTTATGTATGTTCTCTGCATCATTCTAGTAATAGTCAAGATACGGAAGCAACCTAGGTGTACATCAATAGACAAATAAATTAAAAAGATGTAATATATATATATAACATTCCATACACTGGAATATTACTAAGCAACAAAATAAAATAAAATTTTACCATTTGCAATGAAATGGATGGACCTAAAGGGTATTATGCCAAGTTAAATAAGTCAGAGAGAGAAAAGACAAATATAATATAATTTATATATGGAATCTAAAAAATAAACAAACAGTGCCTGGCTGGTGGCTCCATGAATAGAGTGTTGGCCCAGCATATGGATGCACCGGGTTCAATCCCCAGTCAGGGCACACAGAAGAAGCCACCATCTACTTCTCCCCCTCTCTCACCCCCTTCTCTCCCTCTTCCCCTCCCTCAGCCAGTGGCTCAATTGGTTTGAGCATTGCCCCACGTGCTGAAGATTGCTCCTTTGAAGTGCATCAGCCTCAGGCACTAAAAACAGCTCCGTAATGGAACACTGGCCCCAGAATGGGGTTGCCGGGTAGATCCTTATAGGGGTGCATGCGGAAGTCTGCCTCACTATCTCCCCTCCTCTCACCTCAAACAAATAATAAATAAGTAAACACACAAAACAAAAGCAGACTCATAGAAACAGAGAACAAATGATGGTTGCCAGAGGGGAGTAAGATGAGTAGATGGGTGGAAAAGGTGAAAGTAAATAAGAGGTATAAACTTTCAGTTATAAAATAAATAAGCTACAAGAGATGTAATGTACAGCACAGGGAATATACTCAAAAATATTGTAGTAACTGCTTGGTGACAGAGGGCTACTAGACTTAGTAGTGATCACAGCACAAGGTATATAAATGTTGAATTCATTATGTTGTAAATCCGAAACTAATATATGCCAATTATACTTTAATTCTTAAAAAAGTGAAGCTAATGATTCGAATTCAGAATAAAGCAGTAATAACTGTGAGCAAAATTGCTACATATTCAAGTAAATTAGTTACTCATTAAAAGAAAAATAACAGGATTAAGTATGCCTCCCCTCCTAACTCATGCCACCAATATTCTTCATTCATCTACTTTATCAGAAAATTTCCCTCCACTGTTGAAGAACAAAAGAATAAACAAAATATAATTTAGATTTCATAACAGAAAGGCAATATACAAATTCAAATATGTATTAAATTTTCATTTGATCAACAAATATTCATTGGGCATCTAGTGTGGTAGATTGTGGGTAAACAAAAATGAATAATTTATCATTTCTAGCTTTAAGAAACTCAGAGCTTAGAGAAGATTCTAAGACAGAAAGCTCGGGGAAAAAATAAAACAAATACAAGTGATACAAATAAGGTTTGGAGAAGGGGCGAAGGGGATGATTACCCCTGGGGGAAGGTAAAGATAGGAAACATCATCAAGACAGGTTTGTGGAGAAAGCAATGATTAACTCAAATGTTGACGGTTCACCAGGCACAGGGTGAATGTTAAGTAAAG
Source organism: Saccopteryx bilineata (assembly GCF_036850765.1). NCBI lineage: Eukaryota > Metazoa > Chordata > Mammalia > Chiroptera > Emballonuridae > Saccopteryx > Saccopteryx bilineata. The sequence continues at coordinate 81,214,718 of NC_089494.1, forward strand.
ACATGATGGTATGAATGAATATTTCATTTTTAAGAACAAGGGGGTGTGCCATGCCTGGAGCATAGGATGCTACACAGAAATCAGAACTGAGGAGATGAGGAGACTGAACAGGCAGCAGGAGTACATCTCTGTAGATTTCACATGCCATTCAGAGGACTTTGGCCTTTGTCCAGCAGGCAACAAATTGTCAAAGGAAGGGCTTTTAGGCATATCTGTTGGTTACATACTGTGTTATACAGTCTGTGCTAGTCAGTTTATACATGTTATATTCATCCTTATAACATGCCTAGTAGGATTAGATAGGTAAGGGAGAATAAATGATGATGAGGACTGGTGAACACACAATGTAAAGATGATGTAATGCAGAATTGTATAAACAAAACCTATCTAATTTTATTAACCAATGTCACCCCAATAAATTTAATTTAAAAAATAAAAATAAAGACCATTCTCCCATTCCCAGTTCCCTGAAGCGCTTCTGGAAGATAAACTAAAAGGGCATGAGTTTGGGAGCAGAGAAATCAGGAAACTGGATGTAGACATTCAGATGTAAACACCTAAGGGTATTCCAGACCTACAACAGTGAAAATGGAGTAGAGAGCACAAGAGTCTAAACCAGTGGTTCTCAACCTGTGGGTCGCGACCCCAGCGGGGTCACCTAAAGCCATCGAAAAATACATAATGCATATCAGGTATTTACATTCCAAATCATAACTGTAGCAAAATTACAGTTATGAAGTAGCCACCAAAATTATTTTTTGGTTTGGGGTCACCGCAACATGAGGAACTGTATTGCGGGGTCACAGCGTTAGAAAGGTTGCGAACCACTGGTCTAAACACATTTTGGAGGGAAGGTTGCTAAAATGATTGCCTGCAGAAGCAGCACTCTTTAGTTTCTGCCAAATAAGAGAAAGTACCTCCCCCGGAATTACACCACCATCTTGGCTAAATAGAGGCACTCAGAGCACCTCGTGCTCCTGGCCACTTTAGACCAGTCCCCAAGGAGGCCTTTATACTCCAATTGTCCACCAGGCCATCAGAGAGGCCCTAGGGCTACAGAAACTCGAGGAGGCTTTTGCTCACCCTTGGCCACCAAATCCACAGGAGCTGAGATGCCCTAGGGCTACAGAAACTCTGAAGAGGCTTTTGCTCACCCTTGGCCACCAAATCCACAGGAGCTGAGATGCCCTAGGGCTACGGAAACTCCGAGGAGGCTTTTGCTCACCCTTGGCCACCAAATCCACAGGAGCTGAGATGCCCTAGGGCTACAGAAACTCTGAAGAGGCTTTTGCTCACCCTTGGCCACCAAATCAACAGGAGCTGTCACAAGGTCTTCACCCATCTTCCTCCAAGAAATCACAGGACTGATACCAGCATGCCTCACAATCTTCTATAGATCAAGTCTTCACCAGGAGCCCAATCTGCCCCATTTCTCACCTTCTTAACCCTTCTCTCCCACCCATTCTGTCCTCTAAATCTCACTATTAACCCTCTACAAACTCCTTCATGTTCTCTCTGAATGTTCCTTTCATTAGGCAAAATCCTGAAAACATGAAGCAAGATTGAACCTGGATTTTAAAGGCTGAAGCGTATTAACATTGTTTTTCCAGATTCCATCAAGGGGAGGTTTTTATACACTCCCATTTAAGTCTGATAATCTTCAGCCTGTATAAACAGGGATGACTGTACCGGTTGCTGAAATAGCAAAATGTCTCTGAACTAGATGGTTGGTAGATCATTTCGTGGGACCTTCCTATAATCAACTGATTAAACAGTTAGTTAGTGCCTAGCCCTGACTGGTGGTGGAGCAGTGGACAGAGTGTCAACCCAGAATGCTGAGGTCCCTGGTTCAAGCCCCCAAGGTCACTGGCTTGAGCATGCACTCATCAGTTTGAACACAAGATCATTAACATGAGCCCAAAGATTGCTGGCATGAAACCCAAGGTCACTGGCTCAATTTGAGCCCATGGTCCAGGCACATATGAGAAGCAATCAATGAACAACTAAAGTGAAGCAACTATAAGTTGATGCTTCTCATCTCTCTTCTCCCTCTCTCTCTCTCTCTCCCTTCCTTTCTTTCTCTCTCTCTCTCTCTCTCTCTCTTTCTCCCTCTTTCTCAAATCAATAAAAAAAATTTTTTTTTTAAGAGTTAACATCTAGCTTCACAAATGACACCAGGACCCTGCTCCCTCCAGACCAAAAGCCTGCATCTGAGATTCCCATTCCACTTGAGTTGCCAATATTCTGAGTAACACCCCAGCTCGTATCCCAAAAATCCCCAACTTGCAGATGGATTAAGTGTCTCTCCTTTCACCTTCCAAATTCTCCTTTATCTTTTTTCAAAAATCTTACCTCTTTGAAGTTCATGTCGTTAGACTTTACCACCCGTGAACCCTTCTTGCTGTCACTTACTCATATACTGCTATTTGCCCTCATTCACTGATGACACGAGCACCTGGCTATTTCCCTTTCCAGACTTGTACCTCTCTTCAGCCATGCTGTGTTCTATATTTCCATGGAGCCTCCACTTCCTAAACTACCTCACCTCTGACACTCTTCTCTTTGACCCTGCCTCAGCCACCCTCTCTCACTGTTATACCCTCTGATTTGGCATCTCGATAACCTGCACCAGTTCTGAGACTGTGCATCCCACACTGCGAACACCACCTTCTCTTTTTCCAGCTCATCTATATACTGTTGTTGCTACTTCAGCATCTTCTTGGCAGTATCTGGCTTCCTTATCCATATAATCCAAAAAAAATTACATAAAAAAGACTTTGCAAATGTGATTAAATAAAGGATCTTGAGATGGTGAGATTATTCTGATTTCCAGAGTGGAACCCAAATACAATCACATAAACCATTATAAGAGGGACACTGTTGGACAAACAAGTGTGTTAGGCGTGGTCGCCTGTACTTTGCCTGATTGGTACATGAGCACGTGGCAGCACCACGTGTGTATAGATAGTCTATGTAAGGTTGCAAGTGTCTGCCCTCAGGGTGGCAGACTCTAAACTGCGGACTGCCTGCAGCCATTAAGGGGACCATGGCTTGCTATTGTTTGCCGGCAAAGGGGTCCCCCCCACAGCCTGTTTTGCTTGGGAGTCCTGAGAGAGAGAAAAGTATTTTTTCCCTGCCTGCTTGCTCATCTGCCTTTACGAGACTCTAATAAAGGAAATGGCCCACCATGCTCTGGCTCCACAGTTCCTTTACCATCTGCCCAAATTCAATACAAGTCTGCATGGTCACAACCACCAACCTTACAAAGGCAAAGGGAGATTTGACACACACTGAAAAGGAGAAGGCATTGTGACCTTAGAGGCAGAGAGTAAAGTAACGTAGCCACAAGCTAATAAATGCTAGAAACCACCAGCAGCTGGGAGAAGAAAGGGACAGATTCTGCCCTACAGCCTTGGAAGACAGCACACACTGCCAATGCCTTGATTTTGGCTGATGATCCTAATTTTGAAATTCTGGCATCCTGAACAATAGGAGACTAAATGTCTATTGTTTTACTTCACAAGGTTGTGACAATTTGTTATAGCAGCCATAGGAAACTAATACAGACACCTGTCACTTTAAGTTCCAGTTTTATTTTCCATCTTCTACCCATCAAATTCATTAGAAACACAATTAGGGTTTTGGCACCAGCTGTCCTCTGCCTGGAATGCTCTGCTCTGCTCTTCTCTGCACAGCTAGCTCCTTCTGGTCATTCAGGGCATAGTCACTTGGAGAGGCCTTTCCAAACCAACTGAATCCAAAATAATCCCACAGCTATTATCATTTTGTATGTATCCTCTTTATTTAATCATTATTATTTCTTCCCCACAACCAGAATATAAACTCTATAAAAGCAGAGAGCATATCTGTTTTGTATACCACTATAATCTTAATTTGTAGAAAAATGCCAGTCACATAATTAGGAGATTAATAAACTGAATGAATAAATGAATGAATGAATGACATAGGTGGGAGAAAACATGGTGGGGCTCTTCAATTATTGAGGACATGGTTTTTGGAGAGTGGGGAGAGATGGTGAGTCCTGACTTGACTGTGGGACATAAAAATAGAAATGTCCACTGAGTCCTAATTCAAGGAAGAGCTCTCGTGGGGATGTTGACTTGGGAATCATTGAAATGGAATGCAGTTGATAAATCTGATGGTGCACAGGGCATCTACGATGAGAAGATGAATTAATGAATAGACTCTGGCAACTCCAATATCAAAGAGAAGAACCTTCAGAAAGAGCCATCAGAAGTAGTCTAAAAGAACAAAGAATCGCAGTAACCCAGTAAAAGTTCAATTTCACAAAGAAGAAAAACAACAGCATCACAGGAATTCCAAGTAATTAGTCCCACTGATTTGCCAGTGAGGAGGACACCAATAATCATAACAAGAAAAGATTCATCTAAGATAGAAGCCAAATTTCCAACAGTTGTCGAGTAAGTACAAGGTGAAGAAATAGAAAAACAACTTAGAAAATATACTTTCAGAAAGCACAGCCCGAAAGAAAGAAGAAAGTGAGCATGTAGCAAGAGAGGAAGTATAGAGTGGAGGAACGATTCTGATTCTCAGTCTGGTTAACTTTCTGATGGGAGAATCTTGAGCATTCTTGTAAATATTTAAATGCAGGTGAACTCCATAAATCTCATGGAGTAAGCTATCTGATGGGATGGAAGTACTGAGGAAAGACTCAACTTTGGATTAACCTTCCCTTCCTCTGGTAGTAACAGATGGAGTTGGTGGATTTAGATATATAGAAGATGTGAAAGGAGAGCAAAATATTAAAAGTTGACATATCTGTGTTTTCTCAGTATAATAGGATGCAAGAACACTGTGAGGGGGATAGCAAACTCTTTAATAAACACCAATATTCTCTTCTTCCTGGGCTCCCAGCTAGACTGCATTTCCCAATCTCCTTTTGCTAATAAGCGCTTGTGCACCTGATTTCTGGCCAATGGTATTTGAGTGGACCTGATACATTCATTTTAAGACTGAGCATTTAGAGAATGGATATGCTTCTTCTCTTTCACGTTCCATTAGCTGGATGAAGTTGAAAACAAAACCCTAAGAGATGGCAGAGTCACAGAATGAAAGGTTCCAGGATGCCTAAATCATCCAGTGTAGAAAAGCCATCCACCAATCAACACATGATCTGTTGCGTTTGCACTTTACTCTGTTTTCAGATCTTTCTATTATGAGAGTTTATAGTCTGCTCTAACCACTATCAATCATCTTCCGATTTTAAAAAATGCATAGGTTGGGTGAAAGGCTCAAAGAAAATGGTAAAGATTGGGGAAAAACTATGGCAAGAAATGCTGTCTAGAAACAGGTGCAAGAACTGCAGACCAGGTGCACCTTAAGCAGGGGTCGGGAACCTATGGCTCGCGAGCCAGATGTGGCTCTTTTGACAGCTGCATCTGGCTCGCAGACAAATCTTTAATAAAAAAAAATAATGTTAAAGATATAAAACATTCTCATGTATTACAATCCATTCATTTCCTACCGCTCATGTTCATGGTTGCAGGTGGCTGGAGCCAATCACAGCTGTCCTCCGGGACAACACCAAATTTTTATTGGATAATGCGTAATGTACACAGGTCACTGTATGGCTCTCATGGAATTACATTTTAAAATATGTGGCGTTCATGGCTCTCTCAGCCAAAACGGTTCCCGACCCCTGACCTAGAGAACATACATGTGTATGTACTGCCAAACGGTATGACTGTGTTCATTTTCCCAATATCATTCGTAAACCCAGGTGTACAAGTGCAAAAAGCAGACTGACACCAAGTTGTGGGTTCTTTCCACATACATTAAGACTAAAGAGGATTTTCACAATGTCATGGCTTCCAAGAAGTCCAACCAAAAGGAATGTTATTTTAGGTATACTGTGTTATGCATTCAGTGTTTGAACAAGTTCAGTATCTTGGGCAGAAACTGTTGAACCACGGGGTAAAGTATTAGAAAATGAAAAAAAAAAAAAAAGAAAAGAAAATGGACATGTTAAAAGGCAAAGTTCAATGAGTACAAAAAGCAGGAAATGTATTATAGATATGCAAATAGGATTATCTCTTGATTCTATTTCTTTACACAGTTTCAAGGGAGTTTCTGTCATACCAGAAAATAACTAACTCTGTGGCTTTGAGTGAGTCACTTAAGTTCTCTGGAACTGTTTCCTCAATGATATGACAGGGTTCACTGTTGATAGGAGAAATGATATGCGCAAAGTGCTCAGCACACATACTGCCTGGAATGTGGTGATTGCTCCATAAATGTTACATACTGCTATTTATTACAAATAATAAAAAGACAGAGTTGGGTTAACTTTCTAACCCCTTTCCTATTTTAAAATTGTATGAATCTATATTTTTTAGAAAAATATCCCAGCTATTTAATGGTGGACTAGGGTGGGGGAAAGGGGTTAATATTAATGAAAGAAGTAAGTGGAAATATACTTGTCATGACAGATCCTGTGAGCACAGTTAAGAGGGAGAGCAGGAACACAGAATCTTCCAGATGTAAAGGCTAGCATAGAGAGGCTGAGAAAAAGCAAACCTCAGGGAAATAAGAGAAGTCAGGGCAGGGCCCAATGGTGAACAGAACCCACCAGCCAAGACTGTCTTCCACTTAGGCAGGACAAGAGTAATAAAACGCTGAGCTTTTTATAGGCTTTATATTCCATGCAGTCCAGCCACCTCCCTTTACAGAGGAAGAAACTAAAAGTTTCAGAGACTGACCAAAGCCATGCTTAAAAGTGGCTATGATGTGACTTCGAGGATACACAGAAGTTAACATTGCTCCCCAAAATCTCCTTCTACCTAGCCTACATAAATGGTCCTCCAAGTTTTGTCCCTTTGGAATCCAGAAACCTTTGAGAAGGTTTTGGATTTTTAAGAGACTGGATTAAGTGGGCAGGTGGGAGAGAAGGGAAAAATGGTGGAAAGGAGGGAGCCATAGAGTTCTACCAAAGGCAGCTGGGCCCTCAGTGGATATTAAATGACCTCCTCATCTGTATATTCCTCCACTGATTTTCAGGGATTGCTTTTATAACTTTGGTTCCAATGCAGTTTTCTTTTCCTCCTCCTAAGTATCTTTTAGATATCAAAACTGCCAAATGTTCAGGGAGAAAAGAGGCCAGAATAGATTGAGTATCCAATTTAACTGATTATCTGAGATCCATCTGCCTGTGTTTTATCTGCTGCTTAATCACACCCAACCCATTTCTCCCATGTATTTCTTGAGTAATTGACAAGAGAATTATGAGGCAATTATTTACTCTACAACTATATATTGGGTTTTCCCCACATGCAAGACTCATAGGTTGGGCAGGTGAGGTCTACAAAATTGTGTAAGATACAGCCTTTGTTCTGCATGATCTTCTGCAGAGAAGGAAATGATGCACATTTAATAACCATACACAGGAGTAAATGAGAGACTTGTTAGTGGCATAAAAAAGTAGTTAAAGGGTTTAGAAAACATACATATTTAATGAAGCATTATTATTATTTTTAGCGAGCGAGAGAGAAACAGACAGAAATGGAAAGAGATGAGAAGCATCAACTCATCTTTGCAGCACTGTAGTTATTCATTGATTGCTTTCTTATATGTGCCTTGACCAGCAGGCTCTAGTCTAGCCAGTGACCCCTTGCTTCAGCCAAAGACCTTGGGCTCAAGCCCATGACCCCAGGCTCAAGCTGGTGAGCCCAAGCTCAAGCTAGCAACCTCAGGGTTTTGAACCTGGGTCTTTAGCATCCTAGGCTGATGCTCTATCCATTGTGCCACTGCCTGGTCAGGCTGAAGCATTATTTACAATAACCAAGATATGAAAGCAGGTTAAGTGCCCACTGATAGATAAATGGATAAAGAGGTGGTATAAATTTACAACAGAGTATTATTCAGCCATAAAGAAGATAAAACTTTACCATTTGGGTCCAACATAGATGGACCTAGAGGGTTTTATGCTAAGTGAAATAAATCAAAGACAAATTATTATTCCACTTATATGTGAAATAATAAAACAACAAATCTAAACTGACAAACAAAACCAAAGAGGACTCATAAAAACAGAGAACAGTCTGATGGTGGCCTCTCGAGGGCAGAGGGTGTGGGAGGATGGGTGGAAAGGTAAAGGGCAGGAGGCAATAATACCACGAGAACTGCAGTGACAGATAATTGCTAGACTCACTGTAGTGATCATATTGCAAGCTATACATATATAAATGTCAAATCACTGTATTTTACACCTAAAACTAATATGTCAACTCTACTTAATTTTTTTTTAAAAGTAGAACTTTAGACCAAAAAAAATGCACATGACACTTCTGTCTAGGGCTGTGAAGGAAAGCATCGTGGATCTGACAGTCAGTGGTCAGGACACTCAAGGACTGAGAGGATTTCAAAATGGTGAAAAAGGAGGAAGAATATTAGCATAAAGTCGGCAGTAAGAATAAAACAGATTAAAGGAAATCCAAAAAGATTAAAGAAATTCCAAAGAGTCCAATTTGGGAAGATAAAGGAAGAAACAAACCTGAGAAAGGATTGGAAAAGTCCATAAATTCTAAGGCAAATATTTAGAACTTGTTTCAATAGGACAGAGTGAGCCACGGAAGGGTGGAACAGAGAGTGTTATGATCAAAGCAGTTTTGACATTACCACAGTGAAACAAAACATCCTTTCTTTATCCCATTTAAATAAGGAAAATGACTTTTGAGAACTTAGTACTCTGAGCTGCATTATTTTTATCACTTTAATATATTTCGTTTATTGTGTTTTAGTGAAATAATGACATAAAATCTTAACCAAAATTTTCCTAAAATGTTTACTTTGGACACATCCTTTTGTTCCTATTGTGGATAACCAACTGGTCTTAGTGGTCACTTGTGGATATAAATTAAGTAGTAAAGCTTTCTAAGCTAATATCAACAAGTCATACTCAGAGGCCATCTTGTGATAGCGGCAACTTCTAAAAATCTTATTTTCAAAACACAGCCTCTCTGTTAGTTTATGGGTTTGTTTTCTCCTCTGTATTCAAGTCTTTTACAGAAGAATATAGGTACACAATCAACTATGAGATTCTACAGAGGATATATCAGTATTCCAAAAATATGAGGCTTAAAAAACCATCTAAATTAAATAGTAATCATTCAAAAAATACCCACACACTAACAGTATCTCACTATTAATAAATTATGCCCTGGCCACTTGGCTTAGTGGATAGAGACTCAGTCTGGCATATGGATATCCCAGTTTCAATTCCTGGTCAGGGCACACAAGAGAACCAACCATCTGCTCCTCTTCCCTTTTCCCTTCCCTCTTCTCTCCATCTTCCCCTCCCACAGCCAGTGACTCGGTTCGAGTGTCGGTCCTGGGCAGCACTGAGGATAGCTCGTTGGAATATCAGCCTTTGGTGCTGAGTATGGCTCGGATGATTTGAGCATCAGCCCCAGACAGGGGCCAATAGATCTCAGTCGGAGCACAAGAGGGAGTCTGTCTCACTATCTCCCCTACTCTCACTTGAAATAGATAAATAAATAAATCATTACATTGGTAATAATTTTAATTTATCTTAATAATTAAAAGACATCCCCAAATAATGTTTTAAGTTTTGTTAATACATATGCGACAACAAATTTTTAGCTAGGAGGGAAACATTTTCTATTAACTAATTTTTCCCACTAATTTTAGTAAACTAATAGGACCAAAGCTTGACCTATTAAATTTAGAAGCCATGTTTTCTCTGCTACATAAATCAGAATTCTGGTTTTGAAAGAACCAACATAAAATGTTCAACTGAAAGCTGGGAAATAGAGCACAGACATGACATAGGAAGAAATACTTAAACCAAGGAACAAATAAGAGTCTCCAACAAAAAATGAAAATCCTGGAAAACAAGAAAAAAAAAAAGCACAATCACATTCATGTCAGGACACAAAAGGAGAGCTCCGGACAAACTCTGACCCCAATTATTATCTAAACAGTATCAGGTATTTAAACCATTAGCTCTCCAAGCTTCTTTTTTCTTAAATGTCTCTGAGCTCAATCCCTGGTCACATAATACAAGAAGACATCTTCTCTAAAGTTGTTAGAGATTTCCTGGCTTGCAGCCACCTTAGCTCTTGTCTTTCTCACTTAAAGTTGAATCTAATCATTTTTCCCTTCTACATTTCTTTTCCTCATCACGTTAACAATTCTAAAACAAGGAAATATACAACATGCCCTTTATTCGTTTCTTCTTCCCGCCTGCCACAACTTCCAAGTACTCTTTTTATCTCAAAGTTAATGAGTCCTGATGGAACTACCTAAGGGTTTTGATGAACATTAAAAATCACTTTGGGCCCTGGCCAGTTGGTTCAGCAGAGCTTCGATCCAGCGTGTAGAAGTCCTAGGTTCAATTCCCAGTCAGGACACGCAGGAGAAGCAACCATCTGCTTCTCCACCCCTTCCCCTTCTCTCTCTCTCTCCTCTCTCTCCCTCCTGCATCCATGGCTCAGTTTGAAGAAGTTGGCCCCATTCACTGAGGATGGCTCCATACCTCACCTCAGGCACTAAAATAGCTCGTTGCCAAGGTACAGAGCAATGGCCCCAGATGGGCAGAGCATTACCCTTAGGTGGCTTGCCAGGTGGATCCTGGTCAGGGTGGATGCAGGAGTCTGTTTCTGCCTCTGTGTCTCTCACTTAATAAAAAGAAAGAAAAAAATCACTTTGATAAAACTTCTTAGTTTAATGCTAGCCAGTCCTTCCCAAAGTCCCAAAATAGCAATCCTGAAATTAGTCAGCTGTACAGGTCCCAAACCAAGTGAGTAGTAATTTTACACGGAAACTGCAGACGAAAACTATATCCACAATTGGATGGAGTAACAGGCCGTCTGACACATTTTTACACAAGTGTGTTAAAAGTGGCAACTCCAATCCTTGGATCTAAAATTTCAAAGACAGTGAAAAGTATTGTTCAGTACATTAAGAAATTTTACTACAGGTTTCTAATATACTTTTCCACAGAAAGTTCATTTTTGAAAGTATATGATTGTGCTAGCTTTTTAATACACTGAAGTACAACGACAACAAACATTCTCGAAACAAAGATGACCTTTTGCTGTAATCTTCAGGAAACCTTAAACCTCTCTGTTGCTGAAGTGACACTGTCTTCATCACAAAATTGTCTCAAGTACTTGATTAAGGTCCATGTTAACATCTCTCTTCCATAACCACAAGTTATAAGCCCACATTCTACCACTGGGTATATGATTATGCAAAACCTTCTGTTGGTCTCTAACTATACATATTTTACATCTATGTGTTTACCTTGTTAAACAAACTCAAACTTCTCAAAAGCAGGATAACTATACTTTTTTCTTACCTAACACTTGTTACTATATAATGCTGCCCAAGCCCAAAGGAAACTTCATTTAAGGGACCAGGTGTTGTATAGTTGATTCCTACTGTTGTTTCTGAAGTGTTTTTTCTGCATTTAGGGCAACCTAGTGAGTCTGGGTGTTAACAAGTAAAAAGAATCAAGTTTTGGAAAACCTAAGCAGAAACATTATCACATTAAAAAAATAATAATAAATAAATACAGAGGAGAAATTAGATAATGATATGGAAATTACTTTCCTCCTCTAACAATCATAGATGTCACTAACCACTGTCCCATCCCCCTATTCCCCAGTCACACACACCAAATGAAAGAGGAGAAAGCCTGGATAATTTATCCACAACCTGCAAGAGTTAAAGTTCCTAGCTAACTGAACTCTTTGCCCAAATCTCCCATTTATGAACATAAAAAGAAAAATATAAGAAAGAAAGCTAATATTTTAAGTCTTCTACCTGTTCTATGTAATACCTTTACATGTGTTATCTCATATATTATCCACATTTTGCCCAGGAGATAATTGAGGCTCAGTGATTTTGAATAGGTTGCCTAAGGCAGAACTTTGGTTTTCTTTCGCCCACCACACTCAGCTAGAATTTGTCCCACAGTTTAATCACTCATTGAGAAAACATTTGCTGAGCACTTATTACATGCTAATCACCACTCTAGGCATTAGAAATGCCCAAGTGTGTGAGGCTGACCAAATCCTCTCACAGACCTAACATGCTATTGATGAAAGACAGAAAACAAACAAATAACCCATCAGGATAATTTTAGAGTTACACTAGTTTACCAATATGATTTTTTGTACAATGACAGTCAAATTTTTAAAAAGTATGTATAATGAGATTAAATAGTTGCAAGAACTAAATGTGTAGGAAGGGTATAAAACCCACTGACAATTGGTAGCATTGTGGCCTTACTGTCAATTACTGAGTCAGGCCATTGTACCTGTTAATAAATCAGAGCATCAGAAACAGAAGCACAGCTTTAATCCTGCTCAGAATTTCTTTATAAAATCCAGCGATTATGTGAGATATCAGAACGGACAGCTCTACCAGTGTTGGTTCTCAAACCCAAAATTCCTCCTTTTATCCATTATTCACTAATGAACTGGGACATTATTTGAAGAGTTGATTTGTAAAAATCAAGGGAGTGTTATAACTTGACATATGTCTCTATGGTAAACACACCACAAGGTGCCCCAGGCTACACATGGTATCCACTGGGCAATGGCATCCAGTTCTCAGCAGATGGCCAGCAAAAACTGTAGGACTCAGAAACTAGAGTACTTAGTAGTAAGTAGCTACCAGGAAGTGCTTGGCCCCAGTTCGACAGTTGTCATTACCCTCCACATTCCAAAAAGAAACTTCATGTCTCTTAAACTTGGACCATTTGTAACAAGCTTTGTTTTAAGCAATCAAGACCAGCTGTAATTTACCCTTCCTTCCCTTCCCTCACCTAGTTATACAAGTTGACTAAATTAGCTGTTAGCTATTTCTATAGCTGCCTCTCATGACATTTATAATGTGTTGTGTAATTTAGGTTGGCCCCTGCCATGAAGGCTTTTGTGTTTGTAAATTACTTCGGACCTCCTACGTCCTACGGAAGGCTGCTGGAGGGTGAAGGGTCCTCTGCACAAGGTGGAAGGTGTCTCGAGACCAGCAGGGAACAGCAGCACTTCATTCACAGGCTGTACCTTCCTGCCAACACTTTCTTTCAAATCTCTTTTTACTCGGTAGAAGTTACTACTTGGGGAGTGAAGGCTGTTCTAAGTTCAGTGTAAGCCTTCCACTTCCTCCTAAAACTGTCAGCCGCCAGCAGCTAAAGTCCTCAAAGTAGCCTCAGCAACCTATTTCCCTCCCTTGCTTCAGAAGGGAGCGACCATCCTTATCAGGTGAGCGACAAGCTGCAAGTTTGCAGGCAACTTTCAGTTAGATGCCAAAACTCCTGCCACTTAACTAAGGAGGCGAATTTATGACTACACCCCACCGCCCCCCAAAATGTAAACAGCTAAGCCCCGGCTAAGGCTGGGTCCACCTTCTGTTCTTAGGGGGAAATTCTCAGTCTTTCCCCAGATTCCCGCCGCCACCCACCCCAACAGCGGGGTCTCAGCGGGCTGGCCCGGGTCAGAAAGGGGCGTCCTCGGGCCTGGGGGCGAGGAAAGCGGGGTCTCCCAGGAAGCACACACCTGAGAGGAATCCAGTGGCGCCAGGGGAGCGAGGGCAGGAGCACCTGGTTTCTCCGGCCGGGGCGGAGTCGGTCTCGCTCGGAATCAGAGCCGCGGCCCTGGGACAGGCGGACAGGCGCGCGGATGTCACCCCGGGGCAGGCTGAGCCAGTGTAACCCGACGCGCCCGGCGCCGCCGCGCCCCCTCCCGCCCGCGCCTTCCTCCTCCCACTCCCGCTCCTCCGCCTCCGCCTCCGCCTCCCCGAGGGCTGGCCTGCGCCGCGCGGCCGCCCCTTGCAGCCCCGAGACTCCGGGCCCAGCTCTTCGGGCCCGCGCTCCTCCGGCCCAGCGGGCAGACGCGGAAGTGGGAGCGGGAGAGCCCGGGCTGCGGCGCGGGGACGGATGGGGAGTGGGGGCTTTGCGAACCTGCGGGCGGTGAGCTAGCCAGGTCTCCACCGCCCAGTGAACCGGACGGGACGGGACGGGGACTCGGGGACGCGAAGCCCGCCGGGTGGGGTCGCGGCGCGGCGGCCGCGATGGCCTCGCCGCGCCCCACTCCAGACCCTGCGCCCGCCTGGCCAGTCGGCCTCCAGGCAGGGAAGCCTCGGCTAGCCTAGGCCAGGGGAAGATGGGGGAGGTGTCCGATTGCCTCTCCTCCACACCAGCCGCCCTCGCCACCTGCCCGGGAGAGGAGACGCTAGCGCGCTTGCACGCGGGTGGGGTCGCTTACCTGATTTCCCGTCACCCGCCCACGAAGCTGGCTTCCTCTGCTCTGCAGGCAGGCTTCCCTGGGCCTACAAACAGGTCTGGAGGCGGGCGAACCCCTGGGACCCCGCCGTCAGAGCCCTTGCCCTGCCCCCACCCTACCCCCTCGCGCGCTCTGGAGGCTCGCCTGGCCTCCTGACTCCCCGCATGAAGGTCAGCGCGGAGACCCACAGGGAAGACCAAGGCCCAGCACCAGGGGGTGAGATGCTGAGCACAGGCTCCTCGGCCTGGCCTCCAACAGGTGGGGGGTGGCGGAGAGCCCCGCAGTAGAGCCTCCGGCTTCCCAGTTGCACACCCCAAAGCGGACCCTGCCCACTGAGCATGCCCAGCTCACTTGATGGCACCACAAGTGTTAGGCCAGGCCAGGTGGACCCAAAGAGGGTGCAGCTGGGGTTCAAGTAGATCCCATTTCTTTAAGACCTTTCTTCCAAAGACCTCTAGCCGCTTTACAAATAATGATTTCTACCTTGGTGTTGGAAAATACCCAGGGGAGGTTTGGGAAGGCCTTCCCAAGGAGGTCAGCCAAACTTATTTGAACCAAAATCACCCTGGTGATTTTTTTCAATTATTTATTAAGTCACATACTAATTTATTTAAATACTGCATACTTATTAATATTGGCCCAGAGGAATGTGAAGGTTCATTGGGTCCCAAATTAAGTAACTTCAGGAAACCAGTCTATCCAGTGGATCTGGTAGACCAGTGGTTTTCAGCCCTGGCTACTGAAGGTGTTCTGAGCAGTCCTCACCAAGATCCGCTACTTTGGCATGTGGGTTATTTTGAGCTGAGGCATTGGAGACTATGGAGGGCTCATGGAAAAACTTTTAACTTTTACCTCTCAAAAAACCTAAATTGGGGGCCTTGCAGATAACAGTTATTACAAGAAATAACTTTTTATGTCTTTCCTGTAGGGCAGGGCAAATATCTAATTACTAAACATCTGCTCTTCTTATCTTCCTGCAAATAACCTCCCTCCCTTCCAAAGCCCCAAGGACCTGATGGCATTTTAACTCAGAATGCCCATATGTACCTCTTTTTACATTTGTCTCTGAACCTCTCCTATATGTGGGGTTCTCATAGGTACCTTTGTAATTACATTTGGTTATTTTTTTTAGTCTTCTCTTCCAGCCTGATGTGTGGTAGCGCAATGGATAAAGTGTTGACCTAGAATGCTGAGATCACCGGTTCAAAACCCTGGGCTTGCCCAGTCAAGGCACATATGGGAGTTGATACTTCCTGCTCCTATCCCTGTTTTCTCTCTCTCTCTCTCTCTCTCTCTAATAAAAATGAATAAATAAATAAAAATCTAAAAAAAACCCTTTAATCTCTCTCCTCTTCCTGACTGTTAGACCAGCCAAGCCAGAAGAACCTAGAAGAGTAAAGTTTGTTCCTCCCACAAAATACAGATTACAATGGGAGTGGGGGTGTAAAATGACCAATGCCAAGTTTCCATCCCATTTCAATTGAATCAGCCTGTGCATGAAACTGGAAGGCAGAAACTGTGGGTCTAACCAACAACACGAGGCTAGTGTGTTCCAAAAGGAAAATTTTCTTTATAAATGCCTGGGTGCAGGCAGGCTGAGACAAGCAAAGGGTGTCAGCTCCAAGGAAGGGATGGGTAGGGGTTATATGGATTCATCAAAAGGCCTTGGGCAAAGAACTGCATGAATGCTTCTTCTGTTTGTGGTTGGGAATGGCACCACAGTGCCTCAAAATTGTACCCTAACCCAATTGTCCCTTATCAGCATCCAGCTGCAATGGAAATATAAACCGGATTACTGAGTAGGCAAGGCCTTCTTCCTCCTTCAGGCCAACATTGTGCTTAAGAAAGATGGTGGCTGAGCAGCCATTTTACCTAACAGAAACCTGGAAATCTATACAAAATCTTTTTAAAAATCTTTTTAAAAGCGTGGTAATCAAGGGAGAGATTTAGGAGCCTGTAGCCAGCAGCAATACCTGAAAATTTAACAGAAATGCAGATTTGGCTTCACTCTAGATTAACTGACCCCTAAACTCTGGGACTGGGCTTTTCTGTCTGATTTAACAAACCTTTCTGGTGATTCTGGTGCACGCTAAAGCTTGAGAAACACTGTGTGGATGAAAATAATGGCCACATAATGAACCTGACTAGCTCAGAGAGAGCTAGCAAGGTAGCCTTGAAAACTCAGAGGCCTAAAGGAACCACACAAGATGGTCTGGAATCAAACCTTTCTAACTAAAAGCAGTTCATGGTGGGTAGTCTTGTCCTAGGAAGGTATTTTTCTCTAACAAAGGTCAATGTTCACCTAAACCCAGCCTATCTGTTGTCTTTTACATTTACAATAATGTACCAGATAACATGTCTTTGAAATGTAAAGATGATCTTCTTTTCCTGCCCACTAGGGAAGGCATCCCACCAGAGCAGAAACCAGCAAACCCCCTTGTGGGGCAGCTGTATTAGACTTGCTCGCTGGTTTACCGGCTGCAAGCCCGTTACCTGATTAGTGCTTAAGCACATGTGTATGGCCTATCTGAGACTATGGGTGCTTGCACTCAGAGGAATTGGGAGTTGCGGATTGCCTGCTCGCCACTTTAAGGAGCCATTCTTGCTGTTTGTTTGCCTGAGAAGCAATTTTCTCCTGCCTGTGTGCTTCTCCACCATTGTGTGACTTTATTAAATGGAATAGCCCAATGCTTTCCGGCTCTGTAGTTTCTCTACCATCTGCCCGAATCCACTGTGGACCTGCCTGGTTTAGGCCATCAGCATTGCACCCCTCATGGATATTATTATCATGTTAATTAATTGCTAACTATCTTATGTCTCCTATCTAAAAGAAGTTTCAATACATACATTTTTACTTTTGATCCAATCCCAGAGATTTCCCTGCTTTGCTTTTCTCCCAGTTCCCTAATCTATATCACCAGCCAAGTTCATATAATCCACTCACGTCTTCCTCTTTGGTTCGAATGTATAAAATGAGTGGTAACACTGCCATTTTCTATAGCATTTTCTCAATCTGTTGAGACTGCTTCCTGGCAATTGTTGACAGTTTGGCTCAAATAAACTCGTAAAAAGTTCTTCAAGGTTTGGAAGTTTCTTATGTTGACTACTGTTTAAAGGTTTCCCCAGGTGACTCAAATGGCAGCCAGTGTTGAGACCCAATCTGATAAACCAATGCTTTTATATTTTTTCAAATTCCAAACATTTATCTAGAAGAGCAACAAGTTTGTGGGGCAGCTGTGTTAGGCTTGCTCGTAAGTTTACCAGCTGTAAGCACTTGACTTGATTAGTGTGTGAGCACGTGGCAGAGGCACATGTGCACAGCCTATATAAGGCTATGGGCGCCTCCCCTGGGCAGCAATTCTTCCAGATAGCTCTCCTGCCTCTGTGCTGTTTCCCCTGCTCCCTCGCCCTTACTGTGAATAGCAGATTTTCTTTTGTTTATTAGCTCTTTCCCTTTTGTTGCGTATTTGCTCGCCTGTCTTTGCAAGCCTCCAGTAAACAAGAATGGCCTCACACTTTCCAGCTCCACAGTTTCTCTACCATCTGCCCAAATCCAATGTGAACCTGCCTGGACTCAGCCACCAGCATTACAATGTTACACAGAAAAGGAATAATCTAGTAGAATTGAGATGCTGGTCTTGTATTTCTTTCCCTCTAGCAACATGCAGAACAGTTCAGTGCTTGGAAAACGGAGGCCATCTGTTTTTCACTTTTGTACTCTGGTGCCTAGCACACTGCCTGTAACATAACAGATATTTGATAAGTGTTTATTGATTTGAAATGAATGCTAGGTGAACAATTTGCTCCAGGGCTTATTATGTCTACTGTATATAATTTCTTACAAGTCCTGGTCGCCTTGCCAGCTAACAAGCCCAGGAGGGATTTCTTTTCATTAATAACCCATCACCATCTGTGATGGCCTAACCCAAGTAAGATTCTGATGGAATAGGACATAAGAGGAAATAGAGGATGTGGAGAAGGTGACAAAAGTCAGAAACATTGGACATGATTTCTCTTGTCAAAGTTGGGGACCAAAATAACCAAAGAAAAGCATATGGACACCACGCATCCAGTGAGATTCAGGAAAGACACCGAAGGTGAAAGATGTGTGTGGGAGAGGTGAAAAAGGAGAGATAAAGAAGTGTAAGGTGATCAACCTACTTTTTATTCTGGATCTTCCTTTTCTAAACAACCCCACCTCACCCCACCACTCCCTCATCCTCCACACACACACTTAATCTCAAGGACAGCCTTGAGACAAAATAAGACAGTGTTGTAAAATACAGTGGTGCCTTGACACATAAGTTTAATTCATTTCATGGCCGAGCTCGTGACTCAATTTGCTCGTGTGTCAAATCAAATTTCCCCATTTAAATTAGTGGGAATGTAATTAATCCATTTCGGCCCACAAAAACCACACAAATTTTTTTTTATATGCTTTTAAATAAGAAAATGTACTTTATAAATAACAAATACATATATATATACATAATAAGAGAGAATGTAAAGAAATAAACTGGTTTATGAAGTATATTTACCTTCAAGATCAGGTGAAGATGCTGGCAGAGGGGGAGGAGACATTAGCATAATAATGGCCCTTCCCAAGCAGGAAGGTAATTAGCAATTTCACAGACAGCTGCCCCCAGCACCATTTTTAACAATAAAAGGGAGCAAACTCATAAAATATAAATTTTACAAACTCATTTGCCCAACAATCATCATTTTCTTCACTGACTTTGGGCTTTTTCGCCACACTTTCCTTACTTCCACTTAGAGGTCATTTCAACAAAAACCTTTCCATGGAAGTTTGGTTCTTCCTCCCTTTCAGAACGTTCGGCAGGCTATCTAGTAGAGGGTGGCAGAAGCTTATGATTCAAATATCCGCTCTTGACTTGAAGCAAAAAATCCCGCGAGTGACTGCTCGTCTCTCAAATTGCTCATGATTTAAAGTGCTCGTGTGTCCAGCTAGCACAGTAGTTACTTCCATTTACTGCATGAAAACATAGCTTACTTGTAATTATTCAGCAGAAATTAGATATCCACTTTGTTCAAGGCAAAAATGACTTTTGAAAAGTTAATTTTTAAAGATAAACACTAGATAATTTCAAAATACAAAGGTTTATGATATACTTCTGCTTTAAGACCCACAGAAACTTATAAAATCAAAAACTAGTCCCTATTTGTTTCACCAATATTTTCTAAAGGGAATAAAATATAAAAACTTTTTTTTACTTTTAGCCTTATACATAATGCTTTAAAATTTAGGATACTAAGAGAGGGACAGATAGGGGACAGACAGGAAGAGAGAGAGAAATTGATAAGAAGTATCAATTCTTCATTGTGGCATCTTAGTTATTCATTGATTGCTTTCTCATATGTGCCTTGGTGGGGTGGGGGGGCGCTACAGCAGAGGGAGTTTCCCCTTGCTCTTTTAGCAACCTTGGACTCAAGCCAGCGACCATGGGTCATGCCTATGATTTCATACTTAAGCCAGCAACCCCGCACTCAAGCTGGAGAGGCAGTGCTCAAGCCAGCAACCTCAGAGTTTCAAACCTCGGGGTCCTCTGCATCCTAGTCTGATGCTTTATCCACTGTGCCACTGTCTGATCAGGCTGCCTTTGTATCTCATTATGACAAGAATTTCAATGAGTTTGGTTACTGATTGGGGTATTTAATAGGAGCATAATTTCCCATATGCCTAAGCAATTTTTTTATTGTTAAGATAATTTTGCGAGGAAAGGAATAATTATTAATTTTAGAACTACTCTGCAGAATTATTACACTAGATCCCCAAATAACATATTTTTTAAAACCTTTCCTATACACATATACACTTACTAAACCTTCTTTTTGCTCATGGAATTAAAACAAAATCAAACAAGTAGGTTGGGGACTAAAGGCATGAAAAACGGAGTGAGACTGTATGAAGGGGAGCACATGCCATACCCCAATTAAAAAATATGAAGTCATTATCCCAGTAGAAACAATCTACTAGAAACCAGAAAGTTAAAGTCTTAAGTGTTTCTCCTTCTCATCGCAGGCATGACTCAGCATTTGGAATGAAACTATGTTTACTGTCTTTCAGATTGAGAGAGTCAAATAACTTTGGTGCCACCTAAGACTTTTCTCATGTGCCTAGGAAAACTTTAGGACAGTCATGGGTTTTCAGCCTGACATAGCCAACAAAATCTAAAAAGTGTTTGGTTTTGGTTTTGGTTTTCCATTCACTCCTGTTTCACCAAAGATTAAATTTGCCCACAATTAATTTATCTTACTCTTGTAGTATTGTCAGGTGAATCTAGATTGTCTTCTATATTTTAGGGTAACAAAACTACTGAGAATTTCTTCCTTTCCCAAGTTTAGAGAGTAGGTTACCTACTGCTAAGATATCTAAAACCCAACTGCTAGGGCTGAACTTTCCTCAATATAGAGAACCTTCCACTGGTGACTCTACCAAGCACTTTTTATGACCATCTACCACATTCCAAGTGTCAACTGTTTTAGTCCCTGCTCACTTCTAGGGTGTCAACTTAAGGACGTCCAAACTGTAAGGAACTTTTATAAAAATTATTTGAGCCAAACAAAAGATATGCCTGGAAGCAAGATATCAATAGACTGATAAAATGCTTCTTAGAAAGGCAGTTTGTAGCCCTGGCTGGTGACTCAGGGGATAGAGGGTTGGCCCGGTGTGTGGATATCCTGGGTTCAATTCCCAGTCAGGGCACACAGGAGAATTAATCATCTACTTCTTCACCCCCTCCCTCTTCTTCTTCTCTTCCTCTTTGAGCATGGCCATGGGCCCTGAGGATAGCTCTGTTAGAGCACATCAGCCTCAGATGCTAAAAAGAGCTCAGTATTTATTTGATCATTGGTCCTTGAAGGAGTTGCTAGGTGGATTCTGGTCAGAAAAAGAAAAAAAAAAAGGCAGTTTGCAGCTTCCTTTATGCATTCGATATTAAAGAGGGAGCATAAGAATGAAGAGGTGTGAGAAAATAAGGCGGGATTAGATTACAGGATATTTAGCAAGATTATGTGCTTTCTTGAGGGCAGTTTTAATTGAGGAGTCTGAAAATAGGCATTTCAAAGGTGGGTTAATTGAGATTGACCAAAGCAATGGACAGAGCTTGCTTAGGCAAAGATAAATCTTTTACTAAAAAGTTATATGCCTGGAGTTTGACTACCCACCATGAACTATTTTCTTTTAATTTTTAAAAATTTTTTCAATTACAGTTGACATTAAGACTTTATAATTAGATTACCCTGTGAGGTTATTTTCCATAGATCCCTTTTGGGTCCACAAGAGAGAAAGAAGTTTTCAAGTGTTTAGTAGTCACCAAAACCCATTATAAAATTTATGTAATAAACCCTGGCTGACTAGCTCAGCTGGTTAGATCATCTTCTCCATATGTCAAGGTTGTAGGTTTGATCCCAGTCAGGGCACGGGCAAGAATCAACCAATGAATGCATAAATAAGTGAAACAGCAAATCAACTTTTCTTTCTACCTTCCTCTTTCTCTCTAAAACCAATAATAAAAAAGATTATGTAATAAAAGGATGAAAGGGGCCATAGTGTTATTAACACCCATATTTTTGTTTTAGAAATGATATAATTAAAACAGGTAGCTATTAAGTAACTTATTTAAGGTTATTTAGTTAGCTAAACATAAATAAGAAACTGCCTGGTGGCGAGAACAATGTGTGGACTTCGAATTCATCCTCATCTAAGTTCTTTTACCTCGACCTGATTCTCCAGCCTCCCTGAATCTCAGTTTTCTCATCAGTGAAGATGTTAATAGTGAGCATCCATATAGTATTTACTCAGCCAGACACTAGTTCTAACAAGGTCATATAATCTTTAATCCTCAAAGTAACTCTCTGAGTTGGTCTGGGTTTTTTTTGGGGGGTGGGGATTTTTGTTTTGTTTTTACAAATGAGTGAATTGCGGTTCAAAATTACTAAAGTAATGTGTCTAAGATAACACAACTAATATATGGCCAAACTAGGATTGAATGGGATAATATATGTGAAGTACCTGGTTTTGGATTATCAGTAAAGTATCATCAATGTCAGTTTCCATCCCTAAACCCCAAACATTCTGACTCTTGGTACAATATTGAGCCAAGACACGTTCATTACATTTTTTTACTCTTGTACACTTTAGTAGTTTACATAATTTAAGTACGATATGCACCTACAATCTTATTCATTGTTAACAATAGTTGTGAAAACTAAGAAGATAACCAGAAGTGAAACCAAGATGACAAGGCTACTACTTACAAAGAAAAATCAGTAATACAGAATTCCTAAAAGTTTAACAATGCTGTCCAGGAAAAACCTAAAACAAATCCTTGAACAAAACCTGGCCAGTGACTTTCAGGCTTTGCAATTAGAACAGCTCGTTTAGTGGGCCTCTACCTACTTGTTACTTCTTAAATGCAGAACTACAGATGTCTAAAAGTATCCAGCAGAAAAGTCATTGATTCTCAAAGAGTTAGGATCACAAATGAGGTGAAAATATATGATCCTTGAAAAGATGAAATAAAAATACTAAATATATTTCAATGGGTACTTGAAGTTTTATTTCTGCTTTATGAGAATTGGGGAAAGTATTTTTAAAGTAAATTTTAATACGTTAATATAAAGTGGCACCAAGAAACTCTGTTAGATTTAAAGGTCTCAAGGGTAAAGGAAATGTGAACTCTTTCTTTAGGCAGGTATCCACTCTGTTCTTCAGGCAGGGTAGCCCTGAAAACAAGTTTTAGAAAATGTTGATGATGTCAACTGAATAATGTTGTCTCTGGAACATAGCCTGCTATTTAATAGCAGCAGGAAGGCTGTGGGTAAGCAGAAATGTCCCAAGAAACTCATGCAGAGAACATGAATAAGTATTAGGTTCTGAGGTGGGAGGTGAAGTACAATGAAGAATTGGGTTCTTCAGAGTAAACCTGGTTATGATTCTGTGAAAGAGGCATCTGAGCCGAGGGTAAACAGCCCAAGAAAGTGGAGATTTGTTCAGTTCCACATCTGAATGCCTGTTATATAACCTGGGGATGGCCTAAATCTCAGCAGTAAATGCTTAAAATAAATTTGGCCACTGTTCTTAATGTTCCAATATGATTTTTTTATATAACTGATTCTGATGAGCAAAAATAGGATAGCAATAACAATGAACAATAATTATGTATCTGCGTGATTAGCTTTAAAATAACGATGCTATGTCTTAATTCAGCAGCCTTAAAACAGGTAGACATTGACCTAATTTCTGCCAAGCCAAGAGGAAAACACTTTACACCCAGGGCACATAGGCCAGAGAGTAACTGGGGCTGTTCCCTCTACAAATACCTTGGGCTCAGAAGCAAATCTCCTTCGTTCCCCTCGATCAGCAAAAGCATTATGTGAAGCCAAATTTAAAAAAAAAAAAGAACAACAGAAAAGTAGAAGATCTTTGCTCTATTTCTTTGAGTCACATATAGAAGTTTACTTTTGAAATAGCTTTTTCGGCAGGTGTTAAACAGAAACATCATCAAGGATAAACTTGACAATTTAATGGAGTGTCTATATTTTTTAATTCTCTAGACCACACTGCAAATAATCTCCTTTCCTTCTTCCTAACTCTTAACCCCAGCCAAGTTTCTGAGAACTGAGACAACTTGATATGTGATAAGAAGCCAGAAACTGGTGTCAGGGCATCTAAAAATATTTTTTTCTGGTAAGCATAATGTGTGTTCTAAAAATATATTTCAATAGTGAAATATGGAAGAAGGCAATTTTTCCTGAGGGTGTGGTCTTCACTTTCAACCTGGTTTTCCTCTGCTCTTGCAATAAGAGCATAGTCCTGTGCTCCCAAAGATGATCTTCCTGAAGTGGGTCTCAAAGTACTGCGAGTACAATTGTAGCTTTTCTATTATTATGTTTACCCCAGATACAACTTATGTTCCTGCTCTTTGGCTAGGCGAAAAGCAGATTGTCCCCAGACTTATGCTGCTAAAGGAAAGACTTAAAAGTAGCTCTGTGGTAGGCCGAATAACCTCCCTGGAACCTTTGAATATTACCTAATATGGGGTGAGGAAGGGTGTACTTTGCAGATTTTGAGATGATAGTATGGACCTTATATGCAATCACACGAATTCTTATGAGAAAGAGTGATAGAGAGATTTCACACGGACAGTATAAGACAATATGATCATCAACACAGAGATTGGAATATGGAATCATACAGACACAAGCTAAGAAATGATAGCAGCCGTCATAAACTGAAAGAAATAAGGAATGGATTCTTCTCTAAACTTTCTAGAGTGAGGAAGACCTTGCTGACCTCTGATTTTGGCTCAGTGATACTGATTTTGGACTCTGGCCTCCAAAATTCTGGAAGAATATATTTCTGTTGTTTTAACTACCAACTTTGTGGCTATTTGTTACAGCAGCGATAGGAACTGATACAGTTTCCACCATTAACTTTCCTTTGGCATTAACACCAACCTGTCTCTGTAGAGCTACGCCCTCAGTCCATTATTAGTACGTATTTACAAGGAATTTTTCATTCAAGATGCCAAAGCAATATACAACCATATAAATGGGCTCAATTTTCTACCTTGTGAAGGAATCAAGCAATATCAGAGACTTCAAAAATGTGAGAGATTCCTGAATTCTTATTTTATATTTTTTCAGCTTTTTAATAAGTAAAGAAATGCCAAACAAAGGTTGAAAATTTAGAGTATAATGTAAATGTTACAACTGACCATTTCAACAAGACAAGGGGAGAGGAGGGAAGCCTGATTGAGAGTAAAAGTGACTAATGTGACATAACCACACGCAATGTGTGTTTTCATTGGGTCCCGCCTTGAAAAGGAAATGAATGTAGAAAACGTTTCAAGGACACCAGGGAAAATCTGAGCATGGACTGAATGGAGAGGACATTAGGGAATTACAATGGAAAGTTTTTCAGTGTGATAATTATATTGTAGTTATGTAGGAAACTATCCAAAAGAATGCTAAAGTATTTAGCAATAAAGTAATATATCAACTTTAAGATGATTCAGCAAAAATATAAATGCATGGTTATAAGTGTTTACTTTTATAATCAATATAGCAAAGTATATATTAACAACTGTTTAATTTGGAGGTAAGTGAATAGATTTTTTTTCTATTTTTCCATAAGCCTTAAGATTTTCATAATCAAAATCTTAAGAAAAAAATAAAGTGAGCAGCCTTTATGCAGGTCTTGTTCATTATTACTGTTGTTAGATACTCTGAATTTTTTTTTTTTTAATTTTTCTGAAGCTGGAAACAGGGAGAGACAGTCAGACAGACTCCTGCATGCGCCGACCAGGGGGCGACGCTCTGCCCACCAGGGGGCGATGCTCTGCCCATCCCGGGAGTCGCCATGTTGCAACCAGAGCCACTCTAGCACCTGAGGCAGAGGCCACAGAGCCATCCCCAGTGCCCGGGCCATCTTTGCTCCAATGGAGCCTTGGCTGTGGGAGGGGAAGAGAGAGACAGAGAGGAAAGTGCGGCGGAGGGGAGGAGAAGCAAATGGGCGCTTCTCCTGTGTGCCCTGGCCGGGAATCGAACCCAGGTCTTCCGCACGCTAGGCCGACGCTCTACCGCTGAGCCAACCGGCCAGGGCTCTACCCTGAGCCAACTGGCCAGGGCTGATACTCTGAATTTAAAAAAAAACCAAAAAACAAAAAACTAGATATCTGGAATTTGTATATAAAATGCTTTTTCCCCTTAAGAAAATATGAGCAATCAAATTTAATAACAAAACAAACAAACAATAAAAAAAAGCAGTAAAAACAACAAAACTCTGCAGGCCTATTACAATGCATTCGGATGTGGAAGCTGACCCATAGGCCTCTAATTTACCATCTTTGCTTTTAGACCTTATGCACATTAACCCTTTTTCTCACACCCACTCTCTCATCCTCCCTCTGATTTTTCTCTTTCAGAATGCTATCTAAGCAATTTCATCCCTTCTCACTCTTGCTTTTCTTTCATACCAATTGTCCTCTGACACTTTGCAGTTTCACTGAGCAGTTGGCGGGTAAAATGAGAAATAATCAGGCTATGGCTTTCTCTGGAGTATCCGATGAGTTAGCAAACTGAGAATTGTTTAATAATTATCCTTGGGCACTAAACATTATCTTAATGATCTAAAATAGTTATTAACTTCCCCACTTCAGATTATTAAATTGCAACATCTGTCTTCAGGAAACATTTCTATTGCATGTAATATTTGTCAAACATTTACAACTGCTTTTAGTTATATCTCAGACCCTATGATAGCATTATAGTTTTTCCTTATTTAATGGCTGAAAACACTAGACATGGGTCTTAAAGTTAACTTCAGTCCTCTGAATGGATAGGTATTAGACCTAGGCAAGCTTCCTGGATGAAAGGCTGCTGCTTATCCAACTGTGCCACGTTCTCTCTAGCTCTTGTTTGCTTTATTAGCTAATTACCAGGCTGCATATTCAACCCAGGTTCCAACTATATTAAGGGCTATTTACTAGCTAAAATCAATACCTTTCGATTAGACACCTGGCGTGGCTTTTGGTAACTAAGCATTATTTGGGCTTCACTGCTTTTATTCCATCAGAGAGACGGGAAAGTGCTTTGTTTTGATTTTTTACACTTAGTGGCTACTGCTCTTAGCAGTAGGAGATAAAAGGCAGCTGGGATTTGCTCTGCCATGGCAGAGACTAGGAACAAACATGTATTTACTGCACAAGGAAAGGGACAGAGAAAAACAGCACAATGAATAGAGATTTCACTATTTTGAAGTTGATTTTTTTTGAAAAAATATTTTATTGATTGATTTTAGAGAAGAGAGAAGGCAGGGAGGAGCAAGAAGCATCAACACATAGCAGTTGTTTCTCGTGTGTGCCTTGACCCAGCAGGACCAGACTTTCAAACCAGTGACCGCAGCATTCCAGGTCGACGCTTGATCCACTGCATCACTACAGGTCAGGCTAAAGTTATTTTCAATTACAGAAATCTCTTTGGATATATGTCTAGTATGCCAGGCACCATATTAGCCCTAAAAATAAAAAAAATGAATAAAGTACATTTTCCAACTTGAGCAAGTTGGAAAGAACAACCTTGAAACAATAATTTAATAAAAGTGTGAAAAGAGCAAAAAGTAGTTGTAGAACTGGGTTTTGACATAGTGTGGCAAAGGAAATGAGTCCTTTTTTTAAGAAAGGCAAATGCCAAGAAGGCTTTTGTGTTGTTGATGGTGGTGAAACCAACCTGAAAGGCCCTTTGTAATGTAGGTATCGTATTATAGAAATAATCCATGTTCCTCTTGGAAATATGAAAATACATAGACAAAAAAAAGAAAACCATCTCTGTCACCCACTACTTAGATCACAATTAACCACTGTACATAACTTGCTATAAACTTTATAATATTTTCTTTAGATATATATATTCACAACTTTTTAAAATAATGAAAGCCAAAAAATTATGTAAAGACATGGGCTTTGAATCAGATCATTCAAAACCAGGCAGTCTTCCTGACCAGGCAGTCTGTTTATCTCTCAGAGCATCAATTTTTTCATCTCTAATGTACGGGTAATGATACCAGCCTGAGTGGAGGGTTGTAAAGGTAAATGATTTAATAGAAATAAAATTCTTTGGAAACAAACCTGGGAAGTATAAACTACTTAACAGCTTCATTGATCTAACAAATGTTTGATTCTTAAAGATATGTCTTTTGAGTAAAATTACTGAGTCAAAGATAATAAACATTAAAAAAAAAACCCACTTTTTGACACTTGTTACTAGCTAGCCCAAGGAAAGCTTTCAGTGGAAGGTGTACCAGAGCTGGGTGTGGAGGGCTAAGTGGAAGAGAGATATGAGAAAAAGAGTTAAGAAAATGGAATGGAATCACTATGGTCAAGCTACTAAATTATTAAAATCAAGTAGACTGAAGCATGAAGGAACAATTATATTTGTACTTCAACTAGCCTGGAACTTAAACTCTTGAACATTTTAATTATGTGCCAGTGCCTGGATGTATATTGATTCCATAGTTAAACGTCTGAAGGACTTAAGACAAATGACATTAGCTGGGTAGCTCAGTTGGTTAGAACAATGTCCTGATACTCCAGAGGTAGACAAAAGTAGGTTTACAGTTGTGAGTATATGAAACACAGAGTTTATTCCTATATTATTAACTATTAAGTACTGTCTTTTCCATATAAATAAATGTAAATCTACTTTTGCCAACCTGATATAACTACTTGTTCCACTTAAGAAAGGATGTTTAATTATCCAAATCACTTGATATCTGTTATCTAGAATACCTGACATCTGGAAGATGACCATCCTGAGTCAATCTTGGAGTAAGAATGCAGAACTGACTTTTTCAAATATGTGTTTTTTACTGCAAAAACTCTCACAATTTTTTTTTCTCCTTTGTAACACTCTGGACATTGCCCAGTTGTGTTTTTGATTGGCAAATCTTAAGACCCTTGAAGAAATCTTTGTCATTTATTTTTAGTCAAAGCCCCTTGACTCTTTTGAGCTCAGTATGGGTGATAAAGGGGGAGAGGAAAACATGACCAGGAAGAAGTTCATTATCTCAAGTTGTTCGGAGGTGAGGTCACACTCTAAAGCAATAATTTTCAACCTTTTTCATCTCATGGCACACATAAACTAATTACTAAAATTCTTTGGTACACACACACAAAAATTATATTTTTGCTGATCTGACCAAAATAATAATAATTAGGTATAATTTTGATTCATGCATGCCAGACAGCTATTGTTGTGTTGGGTATTTCCATTTTTTTATTTGACAGTCTAAGGGAAAAGAGGTCAGTGCTCCTGACTACATAGTCAGGTACTGCATGTTGTTTCAAATATTCTCGTGGCACACCAATTGAAAATCACTGCTCTAAACAGTGCATCTTGAGATGGCATTGTAGGTAACTGTGGTCCTCATCTCCTCCCACAATCACACCAAAATTATAACTAATCTACAAAACAGCCATCATCCAGAACTGCCTGAAATGTAGTTGAATGGAAGCTCAGAACTAGGGGACTGAAGAAGCTAGAAGAAGACAGGAGGAGGGGCAAACACAAGGAAGGGCTGGACCCACACTTACGTCTGGCGGATAAAAATCTGGAAGGCCTGGCCTGTGGTGCACAGTGGATAGAGCAACAACTTGGAACACTGAGGTTGCCAGTTCAAAACTTTGGGCTTGCCCAGTCAAGGCAGGTATGATAAACAATCTATAAAGAACTGAAATGAAGCAAATAAAAGTTGATACTTCTTTTCCCTCACTCTCTCTGTAAAATCTTTTTTAAAAATTCAGAGTGATTTCTCAGCTTTGGAGGTTTTTCTGAGGAGCAATGGGTATCAGCCCCACACCAGGCCCCTCAGTTCCACACCAGGCCCCTCAGTTCCACACCAGGCCCCTCAGTTCCACACCAGGCCTCTCAGCCCAGGGTTCTAGAGGCAGGAAGAGAAGTCCTCATAACTTCTCTCTGTAAAAACCAGCAAGGATTGAGACTGAGGGAGACAGAAGGCTGGTGGAGTCCCAGGCAGTCCCTCTTAAAGGATCCACTTATTCGGACTCACTCCCTCTGAAGTCCAGTTCTGAGGCAGCAGCTCAAAAGATGCCAGAGACATATGCAAAGGAACTGAACTGTCTGGCATCAAGGCAAGACCTAAGGAAGCAACTTTCTGCCAGACAAGTGCTGGCAGAGGCCACTGTTTCTTTGATAGCCCTCCCCTCACAGAGCTGGTAGAAGGGTACCACAAATGAGTCGCCATTAACATGGCTCACACTGTTTGCCCCACCCTGGTGATTCCCTGAGGCCCCAACCCATCCAGCTTTTAGGCCTACCCAATCTGTTTCTAGTGGCTTTTGCATACCAATGGCCTGTCCTGGCTCTTGCTTCAGGTTTTCTAAAAGTCTCTCAAACAATTAGCATTTAGCCTCAGTGTGCCCCATGCCTCTTATTAAGTGGCCTCCAGACCAGCAATAGCAACAGCAGGCCTTCCTTTACAGCTCGGCCTCTCCTGGGCACCTCCAAGCCCAGCACAAGTAGGAGCTACCTACAGGTCACTTTGTAGCTCATGCTGGATGGCTCCAGGCAGAACACGGGTGGCAGCTGACCTTGACATGCAACTGCCAGGAGGCCCCAGAACCAGTGCACCCAGTAGGCAGCTTCAGACCATGTTGAAGCATCACCACACAACCACCTCTACAAATGACACATTCAAGGGGCGGGCTCTGGGCGCCAGAGGTCCCCTGAAGTAAGTCCTGCTCTGTGGGGTAGGCTCCTGCATAGCTGATCCTCCACAGGGGTCAGAGGTCAGTAATCAGAGCCAGTTTTCACAGATGATTGGTCTAGCGGTACATCTCTCCCGCTGACGTGTGAACATCCATCAAGGCTCAACTAAAACAAGAAAGTATACACAGCCTACGCTGGGGAGGCTGCAGCTCAAGTGCCTGGTTTGAATGATCAGGGAGGCTGTGCCACTGAACCCTATAGAATACCTACTACATTAGGCCAGTATACCAAGCCTGGGAGATATAGCAATTCTACCTAATACATAGAAACAAACATAGGAACACTGCCAAAATGAAAAGACAAAGAAACATGTCCCAAATGAACAAACAGAACAAAAATTAAGAAAAAAAACTAAAGAAAATGGAGACAAGCAATCTACTAGATGCAGAGTTCAAAACTCTGGTTATAAGAATTCTCAATAAACTTAGAACCTCAATAGCATTAAAAAAAAGTCATAAATGAGGATACACTAACTGAAATAAAGAATAATTTACAGGGAAACAACAGTGGAGTAGATGAAGCCAAGAATCAAACCAGCTATTTGAAACACAAGGAAGCAAAACACACCCCATCAGAACAGCAAAAAGAAAAAAGAATTCCCCCAAAATAAGGATAGTGTAAGGAGCATCTGGAACACTTGAATCATCACCTCATAAGTGTACCAGAAAGAGAAAAGAGAGAACAAGAAATTGAAAACTTCTTTTAAGAAATAATGACAGAAAACTTTCTTAACCTGATGAAGGAAATAGACATACAAGTCCAGGAAATGCAGAGAGTCCCAAACAAGATGAACACAAAGAGGCCCACACCAAGACACATCATAATTAAAATGCCAAAGATTTAAAGACAAAGAAAGAATCTTAAAAGCAGCAAGAGAAAAGCAGTTAGTTACCTAAGAGGGCTCTCCCATAAGACTAGGAGCTGATTTCTCAATAAGAACTTTGCAGAACAGAAGGGATTGGCATAAAATATTCAAAGTGATAAAACAACAAGAGTCTACAGCTAAGATTACCCTACCCAGCAAAGCTATCATTTAGAATCAAAAAACAAATTAAGGGCTTCCCAGACAAGAAAAAGCTAAAGGAGTTCATCACCACCAAGCTAATATTACATGAAATATTAAAAGGTCTTCTTTAAGAAGAAGAAAAAGATAAAAAATATGAACAATAAATATCAACAATTGAATTTAAAAAAACAAAATAAAATAACAAGCAGAACAGAAACAGACTTATAGAGTACATTCTGATAGTTGCCAGATGGGAATGGGTGAAGAAGGTGGAGGGATTAAGGAGTACAAATTGGTTGTTACAGAATAATCATGGGGATGTAAAGTACAGCATAGGGAATATTAAGGTGACCAACTTTTTTACAATGAAAAGGAGGGCAAAAATAAGTTGAATAAAACAATATTGTAAATAAAAGAAACATTTTATTTATTGCAACAATAATACACTATAATATGATAAATGCATAATAAAAACATTTGTAATATTTTATATTGTAGTTATGCTTACATGCCTATTAATTTTTAATAAAATTGTAAGAAAAAAGTACTCATTTAGTAAAACTAAATATCATAGAAAACCACTAATTTGGAGTGATATTCAAGTGTATTTATAATTTTCTAATTAAAAAACGTCTGTTTTATGCAACTATTTAATCAAAATGCATTATTAATAAATATGGTTTGAGGTTAGAGTTCCACTTTAAAACTTGAATTTTGGGAAAATACTTGTAAATAAAATTATATGTTTTTGGAAATTATTAAATAGATAATGAATTAATAAAACATGAATTGTGCTTACCTGTCTATGATTGAATATTTACTGAGAAATAATCATGAGTCTGCTGCCGTATGTGCTGTGTCATGTTTCAGTAAAAAGTACATAAAGCCATTTGCATGCTCAGTACTATATTTTGCGCTCTCTCAAGGTCTCCCGTGTGGAGCGCATGCATCTCATAATCACACCTGGCCGCACTGTATTGATCCTTGATGAATGTCATGTCAAATACAAATACGTCATATCACATGCAATGGATAAACTCTGCATTGATTGAATACGGACATTTACAGATTAGTCTTCCAATATCAAAAAGGAGGATATGCAGTAGGACACTTTTCGAAGGAGGACGGAACTTACAAAAGAAGGATTGTCCTCCCTAAAGGATGATGATTGGTCACCTTAGTATAGTAATTAATATTCTAGTAACTATGTATGGTGTCAGATGGGTGTAGGATTAATTGGCATGATCACTTAGTAAGTTATGTATTGTCTAATCACTGGAGTGTCCACCTGAAAGTCTTATACGAATATAATAAAGTATGTCGATTGTAATTAAAAAATAAAAATGATTTAAAAATAAAAATATAAATAAAGCAAGGCATCTCTGGGGCTAAATAAATAATGAGGACCAGTAATTTTAAAAGAGAACTTTGCAGGTAATCTAATGTAAAAGATATAAAGAATTAGGGTTGGTTTTTTTTTCAATTCTCAAGTATACCCCAAATAGTAGGAGCACTTCTCAAACGTCAACACGTACCTTTCCTTGATCCAGAAAATCAGAAAGAATTTTCAAGGAAGGCAAACCACTGTTACCTCTTAGTCCAGTCTGCCAGTACCTACTCAACCTTCTCTCTGCCTCCATGTAAACTACAGAATGACAAACTGCTTGATGCAAAGTGTTGTTGTTGTTTTATAATAAATGTATATAAAAATAATCTAGAGCATTTATTTTAAAATGCTTATTCCTAGGAGTAAAAGGTAACTACATTGACTTGTCTCTGCAAAAACATGTTAGGGATGAAGATCTGTATTCTAATGAGCACCCACACCGAATCTGGTTGTAGGTAGTCTTCAGACTGCAGTGCTAAACAGACTGCACTATGTTGAACAACTCTGCTGTAGGCATTTGCTACTCAGAGAGCTGTTCCTGTATAAGCAAGCAAAAGCATTACATGGCTGCTTGTTAGAAATGCAGAATTTCAGACCTTACCCTAGACCTGTTATATAGAATTTGCACTTTAACAAGTTTCCTGGGCAATTTATATGTACATTAAATTTTGATAAACCCTGTTCTTTAAGATAATTGTCAATAAATAATCTAGGAATAAATCCAAAACAAAAAAATTTTCCATGAAAAGTAGAAATCTCATTCGTTTGGTTTTAGGGAATCTAGAATTCAGATAATATTGGATACAGAGAAAATGTAACAAGAAGTCTTGATTCTCAAATTCTTTCCAGCATAACTGAATAATCTGGCTGAAAAAATTTCCCAGAAGAGTAAACCTGTGGTATATAAGACTCCTTACAAACATTCCAGGAAAAGCAATGAGAAAAAAATGAAATCTAAATGGTCAATTAATAGTTCTCTTGTTATTTCCTTTCACTTATAGTATATCAATTTCTAACTCTTTTCTAGGTATAAATGACTTTATGGGTAGTTGTAACAAAAAAAGGCTTAAACAGCTCAAAGTCTAATCAATATATACTAAATGAAATAAAACTGGTTTGGGTTTTATTTCTCTTGTTAGTTTCTATTGACCAACCTTTCAAATTGTAAAATTATGCAGTTGGAACTAAAAGTAAATAGGGACAATGATGGAGCTTTTATTTAGCACTACTAGTTGATATTTTAAGAGGTGCAAACTTGGTAGAAATACATCCTATTTAGTTACAAATTTCACTGTGTTAGTCTTTTTAGAAACCAGGTTAAAGATAACCATCTTGTAATAAAATCTGAACATTTGTTAGGATGTCAAAAAATTTTATTAAATAGTTAAATAATTATCTCAGATTGTTATGGTGGAATTTGCAATAAACCCAAAGGGAAAAATATATGTTGGAGTAAGTACCAGTTTTGTATCCCACAAATTCTTGTTTCAAATATACTTACAGAAAAATTTCAAGATTTGTTAGATCTTAAAAATGCAATGTAATTTTAGTTGTCTTTATCCTGTTTTACTTTAGATAAGAGAATGGTTGGTTGTAATTGACAGCAACAATAAAAAGACACAGAAATAGCCTGACCAGGCGGCAGCACAGTGGATAGAGTGTCAGACTGGGATGCAGAGGATGCAGATTCAATACTCAGAGGTCACTGGCTTGAGCAAGGGGTCACTTGCTTTGCTGTAACCCCCCCTCAATGCCCCCCCCATCAAGGCACATATGAGAAAGCAATCACTGAACAACTAAGGAGTTGCAGTGAAAAATTGTTGATGCTTCTCATCTCTCTCCCTTCCTGTTTGTCTGTTCCTATCCATCCCTCTCTCTGTCTCTCTCTCTGTCTGTCACACACATACAAAAAAAGATACAGAAATAGCTATAGAGCACCTTATTTCACTAGAAAAATACTTAAGTAAAATTTAAGGAGATGATAGGAGACTGATCACCCTTTCTGGTAATACAAATTTAACTGCAGTCTGTCTCTTCAGACTTGTTCTTGTTGATGATAACACAGATAATGGTGATAAAAGACAAAATAGATCAAGAAAAAGAGAAAAATAAAAGGGAACTTCTGGGTAGTTGAAGAGATCTACCAGATAAGACCAACCAGTAAGCAGTATCAATTTAATGCCAACAGTAACAAGACCTAGAATGCGGATTGTTCTCTCCTTAAAGAAATGCTATTTCTTCATGAAACTAAGCTTCATTATCAGCTACAACGCTTCATGATCCATTTGGCTGGTCAAGAAGAAGGGCTTTGTGGAAATCTGTGTGCCATTTTATGATTCATGGAATAATATTTCTCAAATGTTTAATATTTATACATGTTTTGTACTGGCCTCAGCCTATCACTAACCAACGTGTGACTAGATCAACCTTTGTGGTTATTATAACTGCAAGACTTGCTCAGCAATAACCATCAGGAAACTTTGGAAAGATAAAACTTTATTACTTATGGGAACCGGAAATTATATAGCACATCTGGGACCACACAGAGAGATCTTGGGTGATGAGAGCATGCATAGACCTGGGATTCTAATTTTATTGGAGTTGAGGGTGGCAGACTGGAGTTTCCTGGGCTCACTCTTCTTTTTTTAATGCAATTAAAAATTTTTTATTGATTGATTTTAGAGAAAGAGGAAAAGGATAGAAAAAGGGGGGGAGAGAGAAAAAAAGACATCGACTTGTTGTTCCATTTATTTATGCATTCATTGGTTGATTACTCTGTATGCCTGAGCTGGGATCAAACTTGTAACCTTGACATATGGGGATGAGGCTCTAACCAACTGAGCTACCCAGCCAGGGGTGAGTTAATTCTTTTTTAAATTTGAGATACAGCAGGAGGCCCTGGCCACTCACCTCAGTTGGTAAGAGCCTCTCCCCATTTACTAAGGTTGTTGGTTTGATTCCCTGATCTGGACACATACAAGAATCAACCAAGTAGAACAACAAATCAGTGTCTCTCTCCCTTCCTCTCTCTAAATAATTTTTTAAAAAATAGCAGGGACTTTTTAAATTTTTTTATTTTTCCATTGATTTGAGAGAGACAGAAAGAGAGAGAGAAGCATCAACTCATTGTTTCAGCTAGTTGTTCTATTTAGTTATATGCTCATTGATTGCTTCCCATACATGCCTTGAGTAGGGGTTGAAGCCGCGACCTCTGGTGCACTTGCTCAACACTTTATCCATTGAGCAACCCAGCCAGGGCCAGAACTTATTATTTTTCAATCCTTATTAATTGATTTTAGAGAAAAAGGAAAAAAGAGAGTGAACGAAACATTGCCTTGACTGGGGATCAAACCCACAACCTTGGCATAGTGGACACTAGGTTCTAACCAATTGAGTTAACCAGACACAGCAGTCATTGCTCTTTTTTTTTTTTAACCTTTCATGTTGTAAAAAATGAGATTAAAGGGGGAAAAAAACCAGGAAGTGGTCCAAGGCCAGATTCTTATTAGTAAATTTTATTAATTCACCCTTCAATGAATACTTACTCTATGTGAAGCATTATGCTAGTTTCTGAAAATGCAAAGATAAGTAATATTTAATCTTAAACTAAAATTGCTTGAAAGGTTATAAGGAAACCAGACTATTACACAAGAAAACCAGATAAATGTAATTCAGGGTGATAAACCTTTTAGGAGAGATATGTATACGGTCTACTGGAAAGTTCTGTCCATTTTTGGAATAAAACAAAATACAAATTTTTCTTACTGTCAATAAATTTTATTACATAATATAATTGCCATTATTATTAATGATTTCTTGCTAGCGTGAGGGCAATTTGTATATACCATTTTTGAAAAATGTTTTATCTTTTGATGCAAAAAATTGAACCAGTGCTTGTTTGATATCTTCTTCATTTTTGAATTTTTTACCCTTCAAAAAATTTTGTAAGCACAAAAACAAATGATAGTTGGAGGGTGCTAAGTTCGGAGAGTATGGTGGATGTGACAGAATTCCCCAGCCTAGTTCTGCAATTTTTTGATGAGTCCCCGAAGCAGCATGTGGCCTGGCATTGTCATGATGCAGTATGATATTCTTCCTATTGAACATCACCGGCTTCTTTTCTTGGACTGCTGTCTTTAAATTATCCAGTTGCTGACAATACTTCTCTGAATTGAGCTTTTTGTTTGGTTTTAAAAGCTCATAATGTATTGGTCCTCGAATGTGCCACCATATACACAACATTCTCTTATTCAGAGTCAAATTTGGTTTAGAGGTGGAAGGGCTAGGTTTTCTGGGTTCACAATATGGCCTTTTCCTTATGATGTTTTCGTAGGTAATCCACTTTTCATCCCCAATTATCATCCGGTTCAAGAAGGGCTCAATTTTGTTCCAAGCAAGCAGAGATGTGCATATGACGACTCGATCATCCAAATTCTTCTGACTTAATTCATGTGGCACCCATCTTGAATATTTCCACACCAATCCTATCTTCCGAATATGGTCCGAAATGGTTTGCTGAGCTGAATTAAGCCTTTCTGCGATCTCCGATGTTGTCAGAAAAGGATCTTGCTCCAACATGGTCTTAACAACATTGTCACTGATCAAAGATGGTCGCCCAAAACATGGCTTATCAGAAAGGTCGAAATCACCTGTTTCAAATTTTTCGAACCATCTTCCTGCATGTCCTATCAGAAACTGTACCTTCACCAAACACTTTCAATAAATTTCTACATGCTTCTGTAGCATTTTTTTCCTTGTTGAAATTCGTAAAAATACAGTGGCGTAAATGAACTTTATCAGTAGCCATGGGTACACTATCGCTTCACACATAAGACTAACGTGAATCAACTTTGTTTTAGTTAATTTTCTACGTCAGTATGTATACATTAAGTGATAAAAATAGAGAGGCACACATGCGCCAAATAAACGTGCTTACGTGTCGAAACTTGTTGTGATAGAAATGGACAGAACTTTCCGGTGGACCTGATATTAGTGTCCCAGGAGTACAAACAAGTGCCTGAGGATAGTCCAATTTGAGGTTTCAGTGGAGTCAGGTCATAGCTAAGCTCCAGGACCTGGCACCTTACCAGGCACTCAGGAATCATTTTAAAAACACATGCATAGTGAAGGAGTAGAGTCAGATGTTAACTACTTGGATAAACAAAAATAAAGTCAATCCAGATCTAACCTGTCCAGTATGTCACACAAATGAGTTTGAATTTTAGGATAAAATGATATGAAACATGGGGAGACACTGAAATATTTTCATTTAATTTTAAACCATGAATTCTGACACATTTGTTTAAGTAATTTTTTTTTTCCAGTGTGGTTTTAAAGGATGAGTTATTTCCATTTATATACAAGTGAGGTCTGGGGGAAAATATAAGATGAGGTAGAAGACATGAGATCTTATGCCAGGTCTGTTAGTAACAACTCACTGGTTCTTAGTCAAACCACACCAAATCTGGTCCTCAATTTTTCTCAGTTTTGGAAGCATCCAACTTCTGATTCTAGTTGCAAAGTATATTCAGAGTCCAACAACTGCTCAGTATCATCACTGCTGCCATCTTGGTTCCAGCCTCCACTATCTTTTGCGTAGGTTATTGAAATAATCTCTTAACTCGACTCATTGCTTCCTTTCTTGCCCCATTTACTCTATCCTCAACTCAGCATCCATATAATTCTGTTAAATAAAATTAGACCACTTTTCTGCTTAAAATCTTTGAATGGCTTCCTTTACAGTTGCATAATAGTGCGTGTCATTATAGTGTCTAAAAGATGGAGGAAATAGGAGCACTCATCATAATAATATAATTACTGAATCTAGTTCGATATTGTATAATACCTTTATGTCCTTATTTAACAACATATAGGAAGGACCTATTGAACCTTCTGGGACTGTCATTGTTATTTAGAATACATATGGAATAATGTCATTTCTCATTTTTAATACAAATTTCATTAAAATTACAATCATTTAAAAAAATAAGTACTTATTAAAGTCATGCTAGTACTAAATAATATAATTACCTTTGAAAAAATTTTTAGATCTCATTCACTTTGAATGTAAAAACTTGATTTTTAAAAAAATAAAGTTCACCAATAATATGATGCTACTGAAGCCATTGAAATGTCATAGAGCCACAGAGTTAGAAAGTAACTTGAGATCATTTGGGTCACATCTATTCCATAAAGCATACGAATATCTAAGCTATTCAGGATCCACATACTTCTTAGGATAGAAACACATTTAGATATATCTGTAAGAAGCATTATGAATACTTTCAGATAATAGACCTATGCTTTAAATTTTAATGTGACTATTTGACCTCACATTGATTCTGTCTCCTGCTTCAGCATTGATTATTACAAAAATGTTGGGTTTGACTTTCAGTTTGTATAAAACCTGAAGAATAAAAAAAGATGGGTAGGTAGTAAACTGTATTTAATTTGTTCAACAACTATTAGTCTGCTTTTAAAACATCAGTTCTGAAAATAGTCTTATTAAGAACATTAAGATGAAAATAAATTAATGATATTCTCTGTAATTGTATAACAATTTTTTAACTTAAGTAACTGCAAGAATGACATGAAGGTCCTGTTAGTCAATTATAAGGGTAATCAAACTCTGTCTCCAAGTGATTTGTGCACTTGCATGAAAACTTTTAAATTTAACAATGAAAATTATTTAAGCAGATGTGACTGAGTTTTTGAGGCAAACGCAATCCAATTGAATACTTTTTGCTGATTCATGAATTGTGTTAAGTATATTAATTGCTTTATCTTCCATCTAGTTACAATTTAGAATGAAAAACACTTGTGTTTCAGTTTCACTTCTGCCTCTTTAAAATAGTAGCTTTATTTTTCTAACCCTCTTACTACACTAATAAAATAAAGAAATGTTACTATGACCCAGAGTTTTTGCAAAGTAAAATGCCTATGATCATAAGTATACTATAGATATAAAAGGCCACTATGATTATTAATTTTGACATTACCTCTGCCAAAATAGCCCCAAAAAGTCTAAGCAAAGATTATGAAATATGGATGAAATAAAAACTGCCATTTTTGCTAACTTAAAAAAAATATATTTTAGCAACTATGTATTTTTTCTGTTTTTTATTTATTTGTCCTTACAGCCATGTTGTTTATTCTTATACTGATTATAAGCAGATTTTAAAATACTGATTCTCATTTATTATTAACACCTAACACTTATTGAGCTAAGCTCACTATGTGTCAGACTCTATGGAAGAACTTTGTGTTAGCCTATTAATTCTCATAACAGCTCTGTGAAGTAAATACAGTTATCTGCCATTTTATCAAGGAAGAAACTGAGACAGAGAGGTAAATGTCTTGCCTAAGTCACGGAGCTAGAGATGGAGATGAGGTTTAAACTTTGGTAGCATGACCAGATTCTGTACTTTTAATCATTATACTATGCCATGAGGGTGTACTTTCTCAGGTGGACTGATAAGCCCATGTCTTTATTACTCAATACTACTAGGTGCCCAGCTGGTGGTGCAATGGATAGAGCAATGTCCTAGAGCTCTGGATAGTGCTGTATCAACACCAAGGTCACCAGTTGGAGCCCAGTCAGGGCGCATACGAGAAATAACCAGCCCCGGGCATATAGCTCCATTAGTTGGAGCATTGGCCTGAAGCTCAGAGGTCGCCGGTTTAATTCCTAATGAGGGTACAGACAGGAAAAGATTGATATTCCGGTCTCTCTCTCTCTCTCTCCCTTCCTTTCTGCCTACAATTAATAAATAAAACCTTAAAAAAAAAGACTACATTTAAAAAAGTAAAGGAATAACCAATGTTTATGCAACTGGTAGAAATGTTCCTTGCTGCATACAGAACTTTATGTGGAGAGTTGTACAAATTAGAGTAAATCTGTTATGTTGTATACAGATCAGTTGTCAAGAGTATAAGCACTGTAATCAGAACATCAACCCTCCACTTACTTTTTGAATGACCTTAAGCAGATTACTTAATCCCTAGTTTTCCCATCTGTCAACTAGACATGTTCTAGTTTTAGGTAATTATTTTGCTGTTAGTTCAAGCTGAACAAAGACTGGTTTCTTAAGAATGCTATATGGAGTTTTACTTATTTTCGCCAACCCTATTACTGTATTTTTCTCTACTACATAGAAGTAGTCTTAGAAGTGGGAAAACAGTCACATTAAATGAGAAATAATTAATAATTAGTCTGTGTTAGACATCCAGTCAATTGACAAAATGTAATATTCCTCTCAGCAACACAATATCCTTTGGGGGTAAATATATATTATAAATATAATAGAGGAAAGGGAAAGAATAAAGAGGTCTCTAAGTAACTAATAGCAATATTAACCTAATTTTAAACATAAACTAAAGATAAGATGGTCATGAATGCTAAGGAGTAAAGTGGAGTCAAACAACATATGACTATGAAATACAGCCACTTACAATAAATGAGTGTAAATAAAAAATAAAACATGTGTTAATGGTCCTTAGTGTTCAAGCAAAGTTAAATCTGTATGTTTCTATTGAACTTCACTGCTAGGATAATTCAATCCTGGATGGAAAAAGCTCAAGGCATTTACAAACAACTTGAAAGATGGATTTGGCCATTATATTAGCAAATACTGAAAACCAAATTTGTGCAAAATGCTGAGAGGGCAGAAAGTTTTACAAAGCATTGCTTGGCCTAACTCCCTAGGCCAGCTGCATTTAAACGGAATCCTTGAGTGTGAGCTAAACTGAGCCTAGAGAGTGTTTGGTGGGTTAAAGGAGGTAAATACCCAAAAGAGGGAGTCCTAGGAAGCAATGGAGTTGACAATAATTTCTAATAGCAAGTCCAAGGCAATAGGAAAAAAGAAACCACAAGATATACATCCCTAAAAAGCCAGAATTTGCAAACAAAGGTGCTATGGAGCGCCAGCAGGGCACTGGGTGGTCAGGTTTGAACACAGGGAAAGCGGATCTTTCTGTGACTTCCTATACTATAATTTTTTACGAGTATTATTATTTTTTTTAAGTGAAAGTAGAGGAAATAGTGAGACAGATTCCCACATGAGCTCCTATCAAGATCCTCCTGGGATTCCAGATGAGGGTAATCCCTATTTAGGGCCATTGCTGGAATCAACAGAGCTATCCACAGCGCCTGGGGCCATGCTCAAACCAATTGAGCCACTGATTGCCAGAGCAGAAAGGAGAGAAAGGGGAGAGGGAAGGGAAGGGAAGCAACTCTACTAATATCTTTCCATTCACTCTGCTACCATTTCTTTTAGACTCTGTGTGTTTTCACTCATTCAAACTTGTATATTTTCTCTACAACCTCATACTCATCATCTTTCAAAGCAATATAAAAAGTTCACGGATGCTTAGTGCTGAGAAGAATCTTGAGGATCTAGAACAATATCTTAATTTTAAACCTAAGGAAACTCAGGCCTAGAGAAAATACACTTCTCACTTATGAAAATAAATTAAATAACTATACTATTATTTAATAAATAATATTAAAGAAATGTGAAGGACAGAACCAGAACTGATAGGCTGCAAGGTGCAAGTAGGAAGAGACAGAGCTCTGGAGTCAGACCAAAAAATGAAACTAAGATGGTTGGAATAGTTGGATAAGGTTTCCCAGGAGGAGTTAAAGCTGAAAAGACCATTTGAAATAAACACAGAGAAGAAAGGGAGATTTTCAAGATGGAGAAGGCGAGTTAAACAAAGCCACCATCGTGAGGGGTGAACATGCTGTATTTTGTGTGTAACAGAGAGCCGCAAAAATGCATGACTGGCCTGAGCCGTGGTGGCACAGTAGATAGATAAAGCATCGACCTGGATGCTGAGGTCACCGGTTCGAGGCCCTGCGCTTGCCCATTCAAGGCACATGCGAGAAACAACTATGAATTGCTTCCTGCTCCTCTATCCCTGCCTTTCTCTATGTCTGTCTCCCACTCTCTCTCCTCTCTCTAAAAAAAACAAAACAAAACATATAATGGGCCTGGGACTTGAGGAGGCTAGAGAATCTAACTAGGTCCAGTGCCAGGGTACCTTATTCAAACATTAACAATTACAACATGGCAGACAGCAGAGCATTAAACCAAGTGAGACTGTACAGTCACAAAATTTGTTCTGAATCAAGCAAGGTTTAGAAAATGTGGTTGGAATTAGAATCCAACGAGGTTTGTGAGCAGAAGAGTAATATAATGAAAACAATGTTTAAGAAAATATAGACTTCTCTGGGGAGTAATTCCACAATTTATATCAAAATGTAAAATGCACTCACCCTTTGACTTGGCAGTCACACTTCTAGGAATTTATCCTGCAGATATTTTCACACATGAGCAAAATGGCATTTGTTCAAGGGTATTCACTGCTGTGTGGTTTCTACTAGCAAAGGATCAGACACAAATTAAATGTGCCTTGCTAAGGAACTGATTGAGGTAATTATGATACCTTCATTCAACGATGTTCTCACCACCTTCACACATCTTAGCATTACAGCTGGATTCTGTATTTCCATGCCTGGTTCTAAATCCTTAGGAAACTTGGCCTTAGGGCACTATGTGTGATTGTGAGATGAAATGAATAATGTTTTAATTCCTAGTCAGTAAAGGGCAGTAACAAACGAACACAGAGCCATTAAAGAGAAAGAGGTGACTCTAAGTGCACTTAGAAGGAAAATTTTCTGAAATCTATTTTTTTTAAAACAAAAAGAAAAAAAAGGCAATGAGCACAGCAGCATGTAAGGCATGTATCACTTGTGCCTAGAAGTAGAATGTGTGATTTGTACCTACATAGAACATCTGTGGAGGGAAACACGAGGACCTAGTGACAACAGTTGTCTCTAAGCAAGGGAGCCCGGGAACAGGGAGAGCATGTGGGATTCAGACATACTTTTTAACATATACTCTTTTTTTTTTTTTAACAATTTTTTATTTTTCAATTACAACAATATTATATATGTTTCAGGTATACAAAATAGGGATTAGACATTTATATAATTTACAAAGCTGTCCCCTCAATAATTCCTAGAACCCATATGATACCCTTCATAGCTATTACAATATTTAGGCCAGGAGTCCCCAAACTTTTTACATAGGGGGCCAGTTCACTGTCCCTCAGACCGTTGGAGGGCCGGACTATAAAAAAAACTATGAACAAATCCCTATGTACACTGCACATACTTATTTTAAAGTAAAAAAAACAAAACAGGAACAAATACAATATTTAAAATAAAGAACAAGTAAATTTAAATCAACAAACTGACCAGTATTTCAATGGGAACTATGCTCTCTCACTGACCACCAATGAAGGAGGTGGAAGTGCGGAGGGGACCGGATAAATGGCCTCAGGGGGCCGCATGCGGCCTGCAGGCCGTAGTTTGGGGACCCCCGGGCGCTTTACTTCACATTACTATGACTATTTTGTAACTACCAATTTGTACTTTTTTTTATTTTTTTGGTGAGAGAGACAGACAGGAAGGGAGAGAGGTGAAAAGCATCAACTTGTAGTTGCAGCACCTTAGTCCCTCACTGATTGCATTCTCATTTGTGCCTTGACGGGGGTGGGGGATGCTTAAGCAGAGGCAGTGACCTCATGCTCAAGCCAGTGAACCTGGGCCCAAGACAGCGACCATGGGATCATGTCTTTGGTCTCACTCTCA
The DNA here is from genome assembly GCF_036850765.1 of Saccopteryx bilineata. NCBI lineage: Eukaryota > Metazoa > Chordata > Mammalia > Chiroptera > Emballonuridae > Saccopteryx > Saccopteryx bilineata. The sequence goes on from NC_089494.1 coordinate 81,259,363, forward strand.
AGTCGGCAACTCTACACTCAAGCTGATGAGGTTGCACCCAAGTCTTGCACCTTGGAGTTTCAAACCTGGGTCTTTAGTGTCCTACGTTGATGCTCTATCCTCTACACCACAGCCTGGTCAGGCCCAGGTTGTACTTCTTAATCCTGTCTCCTTTTTTCATCCATCTCCCCAAGCTCTCTCCTATCTTGCAACCATCAAACTTTTAGCACACTCTTGTACCTTTTAAATTTTGCACCATATGCATGAGTTATTTATGAAAAGAAATATATTTTGAAAGACCAAATGACTTGTGAGGAAGAAGAGAGGACCTTTGGGAAGGAAAGGGAAAACCATTTCTGCACTGAGATGATACGTAGCCAAGGGGCATAGCTCAAGTATTTAAATAAATGCTGTACCCAATGATGGGTATCAAGAAAAGGAAAAATAAATTTACACCTACATTTCCTCTACCCTGAGGACTGTATAGATTTGAAATCAAGTCAATTATTGAACCAGCAATGAAGGAATATTTGAATTTTCAAAAATTAATGGAATAAAAAACAGAGAGAGATAGGGAGGAAGGAAAGGAGTAGGAGAGAGAAAAGGAAAATTTAGCAGTGTGCAAGAAGGCAAAGGAAATAAATCAGACGTTCTCCAGGAGCCTAGGGAGTGAGCCGGTAAGGTTCTGCACTAGGTAGAAGGGATGAGCACGAGGAAGAACAGCAAGCTTCAGTACCATTTTAAAGGGGGGAAGTCAGACTTGTTGACTAGTTGGAACATGCTGGAAGTCTAGGAATGAACGGAACATGAACAGGATGATTTTCAATGACAGCTTTCCAGGAAAAATCGCTGCCTTCTCAACATCTGCATGCATCTGAGAATTACATCTGGATTCCTCATTTCCATGCCTTGGTTTTAATCCTTAGGAAAGTAGGCCTTGGGGTACTACTTGTGATTCTAAAATGGAATAAGTAATGATTTAATTCCCAGCCAGTAAAGGGCAATCCAAATGACTGGTTCCACCATTTCCCCAGGGCTAGTTTGTAACCTGGGACAGAAATAAGCTGTGTGTATTAAATCAATACAATCACTCACAAGTTCAAAAAAAAAAAAAAGTCAGTGCTTTGGTGGCTGTGTATTTATTATATGAACTATTTCTGTTTCTTAATGGTTTACTTTCTTCAGATGACATTTTTCTGGTCACATTTCCACAGTGAGCCAACACCAACCAGAGACTAGGTGCCTTGAACAAGTATTTCAAGAGGCTATGATGCAACTTACAATCCCCTGTCTGCCCATTGGGCTGTCACAATGATCAGGTTTCTTAAAAGAGGCGATTGTGTAACACGTCATTGCATGCCCTGTTTTCTTCCTTTCTGCCAATCCCACTGGGGGCAATTCATCAGAACGTGGGATGGCAGCAGACCAGGGAAAGTGTTAGTGTGTGCCACCCACAAGGCACTGTTGGCCATCTTGTGGTCTTTCCATGCTTGGCTGTACCAATAACAAAATCACCGTCTGCCGTAGCCTCTCAGATGTGAAACAGGACTAATACAGAGTGCATCTATGAGATATAATAACACCTGCCTTTGTCATGATGTGGTACTGAGAATTAGAAGATGGGGGGTGGGCTCTGCCTGCCTGAAAGCCAGGTCTCCACAGATTTCTGACACCACACTCCTCTGCTTCTCTACTGTTGGCTCCGCAGCACCTTCCACTCCCTGAAATCCCTAAAATCTCTGCCCTCAGCTCTATTCTCTTTCTGTGATCTCCTTCATGTCTACGCTTACCTTTCATTGTGCAGTGGTCTCCCCACTCCGCTGCCTCGCTTTCTCCAGATTTAGATGTCAACCGCCCAGGAGGCATATCCCCCTACTTGCATCAGTATTTCCAAAGCGAACACTTTTGTCCCACTCTGTCCTTCTAGTGTCTTCTCCTCCTGACTTCCAGACAATATACCACTGTTCTTCTAGTCACTTAGCTGGATTCCTACATTCATTTTTTTTTTCCTCATTCCACCTTGCCACGAACCTCACACTAGAGCCCTTACCCTGGTTCAGGCCATCATTTCCTCTCCACTCCCATTATAACCACCTCTTGGGTGAGTTTATCTACTTTTAACTTTCATTTCTCTAACACATTGTTGCCAGGTCATCCCTTCAAATGCTCTGATCCTTTTGCTGAAAAAAAATCTTCAGTGGCTTTCCTTGCTACCGAAGTAACTTTATTCCATCAAACTAGGGATGAGTCCTTCAAATTTTCCTCATGGGTTTTACTGTCCCTTTATAACTTTACCACTCATGAATTTTTTAAAACTTTTCTCAGGCTTTTATATTTTCAATCTATACCACATTCTGGAGTAATGAGTTCTCTAATTTTACTATGTTATGTTAAAATAGCTTCACAATTTATTTTGTTCAGATGCAAGTAATATAAATGCTATTTAAGCTAACTTTAAAGAAATAAAAACAACTTATTGTCTAAAGACAACTTTACTGATTCACATAAATCAAAATCCAGAATTTGTTCCAGTCAGGCATGGAAGCTTCTAGGGACTCAATGTCACATTGTAGATGTCCATATTTCTGTCTCTCTCTCTTTCTCGGACAAGCAAACTAGCATCAGCCACTTCAGCTATAAATTAAAACTGTTTGTTCACTCCAGGTGAAAGGTACTCTTTGCTTATAGTCCTGGCAAGAACATTTTGGTAAGGATTTCATTGTCCCTGGTATGGTCACATATCCACTCCCAAATTAAACACAGTGGCAAAAGAAATATTTGCCTAGACCTGTTTCTCATTGCTATCATTGTGACAGAGAAACACAGATTTGGGGAGGAATTAGCCTTACTCAAATTTCAAGATATTTGTTCTCTACAGAATAGAATATTTGTCCCAGATTTGTATCAGAAAGTGTGTGAACTTCTGGACACACACACATGCATACACACCCTGCATGATTTTGGCTGCATAAAGATATAAAAGATATAGACTAAAGAAGCAGAAAAGCTAGAATCCAATCCCAAGTGACCTGTTGAAAAACAAGGTCAAATCATTTTCTTCTCTGAACATTAGTTGTTTAAGATGAGAGAACTGAAGAGGGATGTGGTTTTTAAATTGCATTCTGAAGGGCTCCAGCTTTCCAGAAGGGCCTCAGGACCCTGGCTGGTAAGGCCCCGTTTTCTTTGGGATGGAGGGGTGTCACTTCTACCAGCTCATTTTTAAACCTTTCCATTTATTTGCATTTGTTTGATGGGTCACAAGCCTGAAGTAAAAGAAAACTTTATTGGTAACAAAATGTCCAACTCATCGAGGCTTAGACAATAAAGATCTTTCCTAACCAAAATTCTGAAAGGAGAACATTCCAAGATGGTGCAATGTCTTTGACTTCCTGCTGAGTCATCCTTGGTCATCCTTCAGGTCACAAGATATCTGGGGAGCTCCAAGCATCATGCTTCATATGGCAGTGTTACAAGCAGGCATGAAAAGGCAGTAGAGATCTCTCATCTTTTCCCAGAAGCTCCTAGCTGACCATATTTCCCTCTTATTGGCAGGAACTGACAAGAAACTTATCCTACGTAAATCTTTGGAAAGGAAAATGGGATAACTGGCTTTGTGTACCATATTTGTCCCTGGGGTTAAGTAGATTGGTCCTAACTTTACTAAGGAAGAAAGTAAAATGGCCTTTGGTAGGCAGCTAATAATGTTTGCCATTACATCATACTTCTTATTTGATTCCTTCCACCTGTTTTAAACTCTTGGTAGTGTTTCTCACATTGAGGATTTTTTTTTTTAAATTGTTATTTTATTTTGAATCATAATATTTAGGAGTTCAAAGGAACTTAGGTCATTTAGTTCAGGGCTTTTCAAAGTTTTCTTTTACTTCAGGCTTGTGACCCATCAAACAAATGCAAATAAATGGAAGAGTTTAAAAATGAGCTGGTAGAAGTGACACCCCTCCATCCCAAAGAAAACGGGGCCTTACCAGCCAGGGCCCTGAGGCCCTTCTGGAAAGCTGGAGCCCTTCAGAATGCAATTTAAAAACCAGCTCTCCTTCAGCTCTCTCATCTTAAAGGACTAATGTTCAGAGAAGAAAATGATTTGACCTTGTTTTCCAACAGGTCACTTGGGATTGGATTCTAGCTTTTCTGCTTCCTTAGTCTATATCTTTCATGTCTTTATGGTCCTGTAAGATATTTATCTTCAACTTTTTTCTGCATCCAACATCCTAAAAAGTCCTTAAAAATAAATTTTAACAGAAATTCTTACATGATTTCAGTAGCCTTTTATGTTCCTTTTCTAGCTCTACTATTCTTGATGTATAATATCCTGAGCTCCATGCAGTATTCCAGAGCAAGTATACAGTGATTTATTCTACTGTAGGCAGAACAGGTGGTGGCTGAACACCTAGATGTTAAATATACTACGTGGGTTCCAATATTTCCACGAGCCTCTGTTTCTCATTTATTGAGTTGGAGTAATTATAATACTAACCTTACTGGGTTGAAATCCATGTGTAACGTGCTTACATAGCTCAGCACATAGACACTGCTATGTGCTTACTGTTATTTTCCCATACTTTTCCCAAATATCCTCCTCGGCCTTCAGTGAGCCTGAAAATTGTTAGAAATTTCCTTTCAGAGATAAAAGGCCAATGATGCCTAAATCCAAAGCTTTCTATCTTGTATTTAGATCATTTCCATAAATTCATTTTTTTTTTCACTTTGCCTTCTCCCCCTCATCTATTTTTGTTGTATGGCTTTCAATTTTACTTTTCATAGAAACTAAGGATAAAGGATCAGATTGATACTATTAGTGTTGAAAAGTCATTCACATTTAAGGGGGCAGTTTATAGAATTAGGTGACTGCTAGAATCACCGTGCTTCACAGTTCCTTATTTACATCACAGAAATTCCAGTTTAGCCTTATAACTTGGTTCGGGATCTCAGTTTTCCTTCACTGCTCCCTTGTCCCTACTCCCCATCCCTGACAAATATCATGATGTATTTGTCTTAATAGCTAAAATGATTTTTTTAAAGGAATGAGCTGTTGTAAACTATTTGTCTGAAGATATAGTGAAGTAATTGTGTAATCCTTTATATATATAAAATTTTCATTTGTCCCCTTCACCGAGGACAGCTTCAGACGAATCTCCTCATAAAGTTTAACATAAATTGAGATTTTAAAAATAAATATTAATTTTTTGTTAATATTTTTGATAATTATTTAAGTGTTATATTACTTTCCCTAAAAATGAATATATAAATACTATATGGTTACAAAAAAGGATCATTACATATCTGAAAATATCTCTTTTAGAAATATGTAGAAAGGCTGTTCTCCTGTAAGCATTGGTGGTTCAGTGGTAGAATTCTCGCCTGCCACGCGGGAGGCCCGGGTTCGATTCCCGGCCAATGCAGTCTGTATTTTTACTTCCATTTCCGGTTTAACGGGTTTAAAAACTGCACGTAATGTTTACTTCATGCAAATAAAGACATACTGATCAAAGGAACTTTCCAGTTTCACTTTTACTTCAGGCAATCGAAAGGGCTGTTTTCCTAACCTTCATTGTTTCTTCCTTTCTTTTTTGGCTTCTCATTTAGATTGTTTTTGTGCGTCCTAGGGTACGTGAGCAAAAGTTATGTAAAGCAATAGAATAAAGACAGTGTGTTGCCGAATGTGAACGGAAGGAAAAGTGGCACTGGCTGCCTGGAGATGCCGGGGATTGAACCCGGGACCTCACACATGCGAAGCGCGCGCTCTACCACTGAGCTACATCCCCCAGCCGGAGTCTGCTTTCCTGTTATAGATCTTCATTCATCTCATTGGGCACAAATCAAATTTCTACATTAGTATTTTAAAAGTTTATTTTGTTTAGTGTTTCTACGGGTCTACCTTTCCTGCTCCCGTCTTTAGCCGCTTCCCGTGGTGCAGCAGGACTCTGCGCAGCCAGCAGTCTGGGACGCAGCGAGAACCAACCATCCTCTAAGCACTCTTGCCGGGCGCCTGGAGCTCGGTAAGGGGGGAATCCGGCGCCTCGCCCGGCCACTGGGCGGGACGACGCGCACTGAGTGCTTCCCAGAGCCGGGGTCCTCTGCGGGTGACTCCAGCCGCGACGCAGCTTCCGGAACGCGCCGCAAGCCCTGGTGCCCAGGAGACCTGCTTTTGAAGTAGAGCGGTGGGGACCATCTGTGCGCACCTCAAAACCTCATATGTTTATGGGTACAGTCCCCACCCCCAAAATAAACTCTCACCCCTGGAAAAAGCTGTGTTCACGCCAAATCCCCACAAATTGGAGTATATCGGGGTTACAGTCAACTCTTGGAGATGAAAATGATTTCGCAACATGCTTTTCTTTTTCCTGGGACCCAAACTGAAAGAAAGAAAGCGACACCGCTATTCTCTTTGTAGTTTAGTTATATATAAAGGATGGTAAAGTCAGGGCGGGGGATCTGGTAGAGATCTATTTTCCTCTGTTTGGTATTTACATTTTGGACCCATCTGACTGGTATAGTAGTAATAATGTAAGTCACTGAACATTTTTTTTAGTGTCCTCTGAACTTTCCCTAACCGCTGATCGCACTCCCCGCCCCAAATGAAGAAATGTACCACGTCTTCTTTCTCGGGAATTGTTCCCCTCCAGTTCTTTGCCGGCCAGGTAAGTGCATGAGCTAACTGGTATTATAGTTCGATCGTGTGTGTTTGGCCCTTCCCGCTAGAGTGTAAATTGATACCACTCCTCACAAGAGCAGACTAAATGGTAGAAGCCTCAGACACCCCAATGAGAAGGAGCAGAACAGAGATTTGGTGTCAAGAGAGCTGCTAGGTCAAGGTTACTTCCAACAACCACGAGTAAGGTTGACCTCAACAGGTAGCACAAGGAGAGCCTAGAATTTCCACTCCCTGAGTGACAGCAGAGCACCCTTCATAAATCAAATGGTCAGCAGGTCCAAAGCCAGAAAAGAAAGCAGAGGTTTAAAAAAAAAATCAAAAAAGAAAAAAACCCACCAGAACAACAAACAAAAAAAACTAGGCAAACCCCAAGCTTCATAATAAAACTCTTAAATCAACAATAAATGTTACTGTGTTTACTTACAGTAATTTTAAAAAATGACTCGTAAGCAGATTTTGTTTTTAATTAGAACAAGCCACATGCTGAGCTAATAACACAATAACACAGAATGTAAAAAAAAAAAAAAAAAAAAAAAAAAAAAAAAAAAAAAAAAAAAAGGCCACATCATTGGACAGTCATTAAGGAGTTCTGCTCCAAACCAGAACATTTCCAAACCAAACCCTGCATTCCATCCTGAACTGCTAGGACATGAGAATCTTCAGTTGACGCTGAATCAGGAAACAGGGACAGAGCCATTTCTCCATCCCAAGTCTGTCACCAGTGCACATTACAACTATAATATTGAGTTAATTGGAAAGGAAGCACGTTTGCCTCTGGTGACCTCACTTTGACACCCTCTTTAGGATCCCTTCCTCAGTTGTGGCTAATTTGTCCATCATCTGAGATCCCCCACTCTTTCTGGGACTTCTTCCTCAGGCCATTCTGAAATTTCAGAGCTAAAGCCAGAGAAGCTCCTTTTATTTTATTTTTTATTTTTATTTTTTTAATAATTTTATTTTTTTAATGGGGCGACATCAATAAATCAGAATACGTATATTCAAAGATAACAAGTCCAGGTTATCTTGTCGTTCAATTATGTTGCATACCCATCACCCAAAGTCAGATTGTCCTCTGTCACCTTCTATCTAGTTTTCTTTGTGCCCCTCCCCTTTTCCCTCTCCCTCTCCCCCCTCCCCCCATAACCACCACAATCTTTTCAATGTCTCTTAGTTTCACTTTTATGTCCCACCTACGTATGGAATAATGCAGTTCCTGTTTTTTTCTGATTTACTTATTTCACTCCATATAATGTTATCAAGATCCCACCATTTTGCTGTAAATGATCTGATGTCATCATTTCTTATGGCTGAGTAGTATTCCATAGTGTATATGTGCCACATCTTCTTTATCCAGTCATCTATTGACGGGCTTTTTGGTTGTTTCCATGTCCTGGTCACTGTGAACAATGCTGCAATGAACATGGGGCATTTACGTGTCAATGTTTGTGAGTTTTTGGGGTATATACCCAGTAGAGGGATTGCTGGGTCATAAGGTAGTTCTATTTTTAGTTTTTTGAGGAACCACCATACTTTCTTCCATAATGGTTGTACTACTTTACATTCCCACCAACAGTGTTTGAGGGTTCCTTTTTCTCCACGGCCTCTCCAACATTTGCTATTACCTGTCTTGTTAATAATAGCTAATCTAACAGGTGTGAGGTGGTATCTCATTGCAGTTTTGATTTGCATTTCTCTAATAACTAACGAAGATGAGCATCTTTTCATATATCTGTTGGCCATTTGTATTTCTTCCTGGGAGAAGTGTCTGTTCATGTCCTCTTCCCAATTTTATTGGATTGTTTGTTTGTTTGTTGTTGAGTTTTATGAGTTCTTTGTATATTTTGGATATGAGGCCCTTATCTGAGCTGTTGTTTGAAAATATCATTTCCCATTTAGTTGGCTGTCTGTTTATTTTGTTATCACTTTCTCTTGCTGAGATAAAACTTCTTAGTCTGATGTAGTCCCATTCATTAATTTTTGCCTTCACTTCTCTTGCCTTTGGAGTCAAATTGATAAAATGCTCTTTAAAACCCAGGTCCATGAGTTTAGTACTTATGTCTTCTTCTATGTACTTTATTGTTTCAGGTCTTATATTTAGGTCTTTGATCCATTTTGAGTTAATTTTAGTACAGGGGGACAGACTGTAGTCCAGTTTCATTCTTTTGCATGTGGCTTTCCAGTTTTCTCAGCACCATTTATTGAAGAGACTTTCTTTTCTCCATTGTGTGTTGTTGGCCCCTTTATCAAAAAATATTTGACTATATATATATGTGGTTTTATTTCTGGGTTTTCTATTCTGTTCCATTGGTCTGAGTGTCTACTTTTCTGCCAATACCATGCTGTTTTGATTGTCGTGGCCCTATAATATAGTTTGAAGTCAGGTATTGTAATGCCCCCAGCTTCATTCTTTTTCTTTAGGATTACTTTGGCTATTTGGGATTTTTTATAGTTCCATATAAATCTGATGACTTTTTGCTCCATTTCTTTAAAAAATGTCATTGGAATTTTGATGGGAATTGCATTAAATTTGTATATTGCTTTGGGTAATATGGCCATCTTGATTATATTTATTCTTCCTAACCAAGAACAAGGAATATTCTTCCATCTCATTATATCTTTTTCTATTTCCCTTAACAATGGTTTGTAGTTTTCATTATATAAGTCCTTTACATTCTTTGTTATGTTTATTCCTAAGTATTTTATTTTTTTTGTTGCAATCGTGAAGGGGATTATTCTTTTGAGTTCGTTCTCAAATGTTTCATTGTTGGCATATAGAAAGGCTAAGGACTTCTGTATGTTAATTTTGTATCCTGCGACCTTACTATATTGGCTTGTTTCTAGTAGTCTTTTTGTGAATTCTTTGGGGTTTTTGATGTATAGGATCATATCATCTGCAAAAAGTGATACCTTTACTTCTTCTTTTCTGATATGGATGCCTTTTATTTCTTTGTCTTGTCTGATTGCTGTGGCGAGAACCTCTAGTACCACATTAAATAAGAGTGGAGAGAGTGGACAACCCTGTCTTGTTCCTGATTTAAGGGGGAAAGCCTTCAGTTTAGTGCCATTTAATATGATGTTAGCTGATGGTTTATCATATATGGCCTTTATTATGTTGAGATATTTTCCTTCTATACCCATTTTGTTGAGAGTCTTAAACATAAAATTGTGTTGTATTTTATCAAAAGCCTTTTCTGTGTCGATTGATAAGATCATGTGGTTTTTGTTCTTTGTTTTGTTGATATGGTGTATTACATTAACTGTTTTACGTATGTTGAACCATCCTTGAGATTCTGGGATGAATCTCACTTGATCATGATGTATTATCTTTTTAATATGTTGTTGTATTCGATTTGCTAGTATTTTGTTTAGTATTTTAGCATCTGTATTCATTAGAGATATTGGTCTGTAGTTTTCTTTTTTTGTACCATCCTTGCCTGGGTTTGGTATGAGGGTTATGTTGGCCTCATAAAATGTGTTTGGAAGTATTGCTTCTTCTTCAATTTTTTGGAAGACTTTCAGTAGAATAGGAACCAAGTCTTCTTTGAATGTTTGATAAAATTCGCTGGTATAGCCATCTGGGCCTGGACTTTTATTTTTGGGGAGGTTTTTAATGTTTTTTTCTATTTCTTCTCCACTAATAGGTCTGTTTAGGCTTTTTGCTTCTTCTTGACTCAGTCTAGGTAGGTTGTATTGTTCTAGGAATTTATCCATTTCTTCTAGGTTGTTGAATTTAGTGGCATAAAGTTTTTCATAGTATTCTACAATAATTCTTTGTATATCTATGGTGTCCATGGTGATTTCTCCTCTTTCATTTTGGATTTTGTTTATATGAGTTCTTTCTCTTTTTTCCTTGGTAAGTCTTGCCAATGGGGGGGTTTGTCAATTTTATTGATCTTTTCAAAGAACCAGCTCCTTGTTCTATTAATTTTTTCTATAGTTTTTCTGTTTTCTATTTCATTTATTTCTGTTCTGATTTTTATTATCTCCTTTCTTCAGCTGGTTTTGGGTTGTCTTTGTTCTTCTTTTTCTAGTTCCTTAAGGTGTGAAGTTAAGTGGCTCACTTGGGCTCTCTCTTGTTTGTTCATATATGCCTGAAGTGATATGAACTTCCCTCTTATCACTGCTTTTGCTGCATCCCATAGATTCTGATATGTCGTATTGTCATTTTCATTAGTCTGTATATATCTTTTGATCTCTGCACTTATTTCTTCTTTGACCCATTCATTTTTTAAAAGTATGTTGTTTAGTTTCCACATTTTTGTGGGATTTTTTTCCTCTGTTTTGTAGTTGAATTCTAGTTTCAAGGCTCTATGATCAGAAAATATGCTTGGTACAACTTCGAGTTTTCTGAATTTGCTGATGTTGTTTTTGTGGCCCAACATATGGTCAATTCTTGAGAATGATCCATGTACACTGGAGAAAAATGTATACTCAGTCACTTTGGGATGAAATGTCCTGTAGATGTCTATCATATCCAGGTGCTCTAGTGTTTTGTTTAAGGCCATTATATCTTTGTTGATTCTCTGTTTGGATGACAGATCTAGAGCCGTCAGCGGTGTATTGAGGTCTCCAAGTATGATTGTATTTTTGTCAGTTTTTGTTTTAAGGTCAGTGAGTAGCTGTCTTATATATTTTGTTGCTCCTTGGTTTGGTGCATATATATTAAGAATTTTTATGTCTTCTTGATTCAGTGTCCCCTTAGCCATTATGAAATGGCCATTTTTGTCTCTGAGTACTTTTGCTGTCTTGTAGTCAGCATTATCAGATATGAGTATTGCTATGCCTGCTTTGTTTTGGATGTTATTTACTTGGAGTATTGTTTTCCAGCCTTTCACTTTGAATTTGTTTTTATCCTTGTTACTTAGATGAGTTTCTTATAGGCAGCATACAGTTGGATTTTCTTTTTTAATCCATTCTGCTACTCTGTGCCTTTTTATTGGTGAGTTTAATCTGTTTACATTTAGTGTAATTATTGATACTTGTGAGTTCCCTATTGCCATTTTATAGATTGCTTTCTGTTAGTTTTGTGTCTTGTTTTATCCTTCTCTTTCATTTTTCTATTTTTTGTTTTTATTTGGTTGTATTCCATACATCTTTCCTCTGTTGCTATCTTTTTTAAATCATGTGGAGAAGCTCCTTTTAAATGCCCACTTCTCTCACGCTGCCAGTCCAAGGCCTGCCTAGCTTCACTTGATAAAGAGGATGAAGCCAGCTGTGAAGCCAACAAAGGATGTGAAGTTGATTTACTGGACTGGTTTAACCCCAAAAAAAGACTCAGTGGACTTTTTCAGCCACTATGGTTGATAGGAAAGATGAAACAGGAAGCATACTTTTGAATTAGTGGGTCTTTTCAGAAAAATTTGTTGGATCATTTCTATTCTGTATGTATATAAAACTGTCCCAGTTCTGCTCACAAATGAAGGGAGGCTGAACAAATGTCAAAATTATGGAGTATTAAAAATTCCAGCTCTAAAAGTTACTTGGGGAAAGGAAGGGGAAAGAGAATAAAGAGGTACAAACTTCTAGCTATAAAATAAGTCATGGAGCCTGACCAGGCAGTGGCACTGTGGATAGAGCATTGGACTGGGATGCAGAGGACACAGGTTTGAGATACCAACCCACTGAGTGCAGACTTGAGCACAGGTTTGAGCGTGGGCTCACCAACTTGAGCATGGGGTTATAGGCATGACCCCAAGGTCACTGGCCTGAGCCCAAGGTCGCTGGCTTGAGCAAGGCGTCACTAGCTTTGCTGTAGACTCCTGGTTAAAGCACATATGAGAAAGCAATCAATGAACAACAAAGTTGCTGCAACAAAGAATTGATGCTTCTCATCTCTCTCCCTTCCTGTCTGTCTGTTTGTTCCTATCTGTCCCTGTCTCTGACTCTCTATCTCTGTCAAAAAATAAATAAATAAATAAATAAATAAATAAGTCACAAGGGTATAAGGTACATCACAGGGAATAAAGTCAATAGAATCCTAACAACTATCTATGGTAACAGATGGTTACTAGACTTATGTTGATCATTTTGTAAGGTACATAAATGTTGAACCACCATGTTGTACACCTAAAACTAATATAATTCTGTATGTCAGTCATAATTTAAAATAAATTAATCTTTTTTTAAAAATCCAGTTCTTATATTCTACCCTCCTCTCATCTTTCTTGTCTGGGGACAAATTTCTCCCACTATCATTCTCTTTCTCTGTCACACACATCACCCACACACTATTCACAAGGATTGACCCTAGGCCCTTACTCTGAGCCAGGTAACGTTTACCTCTGGCACTGTTTCTGCATTACCTTTCACATTCTTGCTTCAGCTCTTGACACTCTTTGTCCAGCAGGTGTAGAGCACCTTTCTGTCGAGCTGGCTCTGAGCTAAAATGCTTATTTCCAGTCCAAGCAGTAGTTTTTACTCCTTATAGTACATTAGAATTACTGGCAAAGCTTTAAAAATGCTGATGCTTGTTTGAGCCCAATCCCAAACTGATTAAATCAGGAGCTCAAGGAGTGGGTCCAGGCATCAGTTTCTTTTGAAACTCACAGTTTATTCCAGAGTTCAGCTAAGCCCATGAACCACTGTCTGAAGGCTATTAGCATGTTAACAAAGATGACTACTGGTGGTTGTTAACTTACTGTGTTAATTGTTTTTCAATATATAGATACATTAAATATTTATGTGGGCACCAAAATAATACAATGTTATATGTCAATTACATCTCCATGAAACCATTAATTATATTCAAGAAGAGACGAGGAAAGGAATAGGAGGGGAGTACTCTGCATTTGGTACCTGGGAATGCCCCCTGCTTGTGGCTTCCTGGGTGAAAATGGGCTAGATTGCTTTACTCAACATCAGGAACAAGTAGATCTTTAAAAACATTTTTTTATTCCTCAGGGTCATAACTACTAGTAATTCTTCATCTCCACAGTTAATTATCATTAATAACAACCTGAGGGCCCAAAAAAAAAAAAAAGCTCCTGGTTCCATTTAATTCAGAGGAAGTTAACAAGTTAACGAACATTCCTCTTTTCAATAAGTACCCCAAAGTAAAAATTATAGTGATCATAATTTGCATTTAGAATTAGAAGTATTTATTGAATACTAAGTTAGATCCTACTTGGAAAGATGCAAATTCTATAATTTAAATTCTGGTTTCAAATAAATGGAAACAGAAGGAGGTATATATTTAAGATGGCATTTAAAAGAGATGTTAACCCTCACTGGATAGCTCAACTGGTTAGAGGATGATCCCCACATGCTTGTGGGTTCGCTCTCTGGTCAGGGCACATCCAGAAACAGATTGGTGTTTCTCTCTCTATCTCTAAAATCAATCAATCAATCAAAACTTTCTGTAAAAGAAAGAGAGAGAGAAAGCCCATACTTCTGGAAACAAGCAATAGTCAATTTAAGAAAGGGTGTTTTAAGATGGAAAGAAAACATTATATTTAAATTTAAAAAATATAATTAAAAAAAGACTGAAAAATATTGATCTATATGGGATATAAAAGATTTTTCCAAATTTAGATGATTTGCTCAACCATAAGTTTCTGTAGTCTTATAATATTGGCCCATTCACAGAGCTACAACTATATACTTTCTCGTGGTGGGCTCTGACTGAGGTTTTATTTTACCAATTAGCTAACCCCTTTGAGATTAGGTATTGTATTTTATTCTATGTGAATCTCCTTTAGCACCAAGCACCCACTGAGTTCTCAATAGGCATATAATTAATTCATGCTGGCTTACAATTTCAAGTGGAACATTGGTAAAAAGCGTGCTTAAAGGTAAGTGAGCATAAGGGATTTTTTTGGGGTGATGAAGGTTCTCTAAAAGTGGGTTATAGTGACATTTCAGAACTCAGTAAAATTACCAAAAATGACTTAATTATGCACTTAAATGGTGAATTTTATATGTAAACTATACCTCAATAAAGTCTGTTTTTTATGGGTTTTTTTTTTCTGAAGTGAGAAGCAGGGGAGAGGCTGACAGACAGACTCCCGCTTGCGCCCAACCTAGATCCATCTGGCATGCCCACCAGGGGGTGATGCTCCGCTCCTCTGAGGCATTGCTCCACTGCAATCAGAGCCATTCTAGCACCTGAGGCAGAGGCCATGGAGCCATCCTTAGCACCGGGGCCAACTTTATCCAATGGAGCCTTGACTGTGGGAGGGGAAGAGAGAGATAGAGAGGAAGGAGAGGGGGGAGGGTGGAGAAGCAGACGGGCAATTCTCCTGTGTGCCCTGGCCAGGAATTGAACCTGGGACTTCCACACGCCTAGCTAATGCTCTACCACTGGGCTTAATAGAGTTTTTAAGAGGGGAGTATATAAGGAAAAAAAATGTGTTGACAATGGAATGGGATTAATGTGACAGTGACAAGTTATACATACAAACTGCATAACTGATCTGGAAAAGACAAAAGATGATACATGAAAGGAGGAAACTGAAGGATGAAAGACAATGATTTGTAAATGTAGAAGGAAAGGAGAAAATGGTTGTTAGATAGGGAAACTGTTTCCAGTAACTGTTACAAGAGAGAGTGCAATCTATGTGTTGGGTGCTTAACTAAGGGCAGGAGATACAAAGATAAATTGTACTATAACCATTGTGTAAATGTTCCAAAGCTTTTTTATTGACTCATCTAATGATGGGCACTTGTGTAGTTTCCAGATCTTGGCTATTGTAAATAATGCTGCAATGAATATAGGGGTGAATAAATTCTTTCAGATCAGTAATTCAGGATTATAAAGATATATTCTCAGAAGTGAAATCACTGGATCAAAACAGAGTTCCATTTAAAAATTTTTATTTTTAAACTTTATTTATTGAATTTTTTTTTTTTTTAGAGAAAGGAGAGAGAGAGAAAGGGAGGAGGAGCAGGAAACATCAACTCATTGTAGTGGCTGCTTCTTGTATGGCCTTGATCCTGCAAGTCCAGAGTTTCAAACTGGTGACCTTAGCGTTCCAGGTCTTCGCTTTATCCACTACACCACCACAGGTCAGGTTTATTTAAATGTTTCTGAGGTAGCAATATACTGCTTTCCATAGTGACTCAACCAATCTGCATTCCCACCAACAATGCATGAGGGTTCCCTTTTCTCCGTATCTTCGACAACACTTGCTGTTTGCTGATTTATTGATGATAACCATTCTGATAGAGTAAGGTGTTATTCTGTGGGGATTTTTATCTTAAGTGAGAGGAGGGAAAATACTGAGACAGACTCCCACAGGGATCTGAGGAGGGGGCACGCGCCCCCACAGGGATCCACCCAGCAACCCCCATCTGGGGAGGATGGGTGAACCAATCTAGCTATTTTTAACACCTGAGGCTGACATGCTGGGACCAGCTAAGCTATCCTCAATGCCTGGGGCTGACACTCGAACCAATTGAGAGAGGGTAGGAGAGAGAGAAGGGGGAGAGGAAGGGGGAGGGAAGCAGTTGGTCACTTATTTTGTGTGCCCTGACAGGAACAGAACCTGGGACATCCATAAACTGGGCTGACGCTCCATCCACTGAGCCACCTGCCAGGACCTATCCCATGGTTTTAATTTGCATTTCTCTGATGATTAGTGACATTGGAAATTTTTTCATGTTTATTGGCCATCTGTATGTTCTCTTACGAAAAGTGTCTATTCAAATCCTCTGCCTATTTTTAAATTCGATTTATTTTTGATGTTGAGTTTTATAAGTTCTTTATCAATTTTGGTTATTAATCCCTTATTAGATGTCTTGAAAAATATATTTTCTCATTCAGTGGATTGTATATTCATACTGTTGATATTTTCCTTTGCTGTGCAAAACCTTTTTAGTCTGATATAGCCCCACTTGTTTATTTTCTCTTTTGTTTCCTAAGGAGATAAATCAGAAAAAATAGTGCTATGAGAAATATTCAAGATTTTACTAGCGCTGGCCAGTTGGTTCTCAGTTGGCTCAGCCGTAGAGTGTCGGTCCAGCGTGTGGAAGTCCCGGGTTCGATTCCCAGTCAGGGCACACAGGAGAAGCACCCATCTGCTTCTCCATCCTTCCCTCTCCCCCTCTCCTCTCTTTCTCTTTCCCTCCTACAGCCAAGGCTCCATTGGAGCAAAGTTGCCCGGGGCACTGAGGATGGCTCCATGGTCTCTGCCTCAGGCGCTAGAATGGCTCTGGCTGCCACAGAGGAAGACCCCAGATGGGCAGAGCATCGCCCCCTGGTGGGCATGCGGGGTGGATCCCCATCAGGCGCATGCTGGAGTCTGACTGGCTCACCGCTTCTTATTTCGGAAAAATACAAAAAAAAAAACCCCAAACCAAAGATTTTGCTGCCTATGTTTTCTTCTAGGGTTTTAATGGTTTCAAGTCTAAAATTTAAATATTTAATATATTTTAAGTTTATTCTTGTGTATGTGTAATAAGGTGGTCTAATTTCATTTTTTGCACGTAACTGTCCAATTTTTTTTTTTTTTAATTTTATTTATTCATTTTTAGAGAGGAGAGAGAGAGAGAGAAACAGAGAGAGAGAAGGGGGAGGAGCAGGAAGCATCAACTCCCATATGTGCCTTGACCAGGCAAGCCCAGGGTTTCGAACCGGCGACCTCAGCATTTCCAGGTCAACGCTTTATCCACTGCGCCACCACAGGTCAGGCCCAATTTTTTCAATACCATTTCATGAATATACTATCTTTACCCCATTGTATGTTCTTGCCTCCTTTGTAAAAAATTAATTGACCAGATTTGGGCTCTCTAGTCTGTTTTGTTTATCTATATGTCTGTTTTTATGCTGGTACCATGCTATTTTGAGTACTATAGCCTTGTAGTATAGTATACTGTAGTTTGATATCTGGTAGCATGATTCTTCTAACTTTGTTCTTCTTTCTCAAGATTGCTGTGGCTTTTTGGAGTCTTTTGTGATCCTATCTAAATTTTTGGAATACTGGTTATAATGGAATACTATGTGGCCATAAAAAATATTAGCTTACCTTTTGCAACAGCATGGATAGACTTGGAGAGCATTATGCTAAGTAAAATAAACCAGTCAAAGAAAGACACTCATATGTGAAATCTAATGAAAAAAATGAACTAACAAGCAAAATAGAGACAGACACATACATAGAAAGCAGGCTTCAGCTGTCAGGGTGAGGGGCTGGAAGAGGAGGGTGGAGAGATTAAGCCAAAGAGGACAAAAACACAAACGAACAATAAAAACTCACGAACCCAGGCCCTGGCTGGTTGGCTCAGTAGTAGAGTGTTGGCCTGGTGTGCAGGAGTCCCAGGTTCAATTCCCGGCCAGGGCACACAGGAGAAGTGCCCATCTGCTTCTCCACCCCTCCCCCTCTCCTTCTTCTCTGTCTCTCTCTTCCCCTCCCACAGCCAAGGCTCCATTGGAGCAAAGTTGCCCCGGGCGCTGAGGATGGCTCTGTGGCCTCTGCCTCAGGCACTAGAATGGCTCTCGTTGCAACAGAGAGACGCCCCAGATGGGCAGAGCATCGCCCCCTGGTGGGCATGCCAGGTGGATCCTGGTTGGTTGCATGCAGGAGTCTGTCTGACTGCCTCCCTGTTTCCAACTTCAGAAAAAAAAATACAAAAAAAAACCCCTCAGCCCTGGCCGGTTGGCTCAGCGGTAGAGCGTCGGCCTGGCGTGCGGGGGACCCGGGTTCGATTCCCGGCCAGGGCACATAGGAGAAGCGCCCATTTGCTTCTCCACCCCCCACCCCCTCCTTCCTCTCTGTCTCTCTCTTCCCCTCCCACAGCCAAGGCTCCATTGGAGCAAAGATGGCCCGAGCGCGCTGGGGATGGCTCCTTGGCCTCTGCCCCAGGCGCTAGAGTGGCTCTGGTCGCGGCAAAGCGACGCCCCGGAGGGGCAGAGCATCGCCCCCTGGTGGGTAGAGCGTTGCCCCTGGTGGGCGTGCCGGGTGGATCCCGGTCGGGCGCATGCGGGAGTCTGTCTGCCTGTCTCTCCCCGTTTCCAGCTTCAGAAAAATACAAAAAAAAAAAAAAAAAACCCTCATGAACCCATTTCTAATTTTTTGAGAAATCTTCATACTGTTTTCCACATTGGCTGCACCAGTCTGCGTTCCCACCAGCAGTGTGGGAAGGTTCCCCTTTCTCCACATCCTCGCCAGCACCTATCGTGTGTTGTTTTGTTGATGAGCGCCATTCTGACTGGTGTGAGGTGATATCTCATTGTGGTTTTAATTTGTATTTCTCTAATGATTAGTGATGTTGAACATTTTTTCATCTGCCCTTTGACCCAGCCATCCCACTTATAGGAATATATCCCAAGGACACCATATCACTAACTGAAACAAAAGAAATGCACCCCCATGATTATGGCAGCATTGTTCACAATAGCGAAGATTTAGAAATAGCCCAAGTGTCCGTCAGTGGACGAGTGGATTAAAAAGCTGTGGTACATATACACAATGGAATACTATGGGGCCATGAAAAAGAAGGAAATATTACCTTTTGCAACAATATGGAGCGACGTGGAAACTATTATGTTGAGTGAAATAAGCCAGGCAGGAGAAAGAAAAATATCATATGACCTTACTCATTTGAGGAATCCAAGGAATAATGAGAACTGAGGAATGGAATTGAGACAGAGGAGGGATCAAAGGGACCAGAGGAAAAGAGGACAGAGGGAAAGGGGATGATAGAATGGGATAAACCTGAAGGGAAGGGGGGAGGGCACTGTAGGGAGGGGGGCAAGGGAGATGTTGAGAGGAATTGGGGGAGGGGGGATGCATTCGGGGTGGCCCTAGAATTTATGTAAACACAATTAATTAAATAAAAAAATAAATTTAAAAAAAACCTCATGAACCCCGACAACAGTGATTTCAGGGGAGTGGGTGGAAAAGGTATAGGGGGATAAATGGTGATGAAGATTTGACTTCAAGGGATGAACACACAATACAGTGTACAGAGATGTGTTGTAGAATTGGGCACCTGAAACCTGTGTAATTATGATAACTTGTGTCACCCCAATAATTTTGATTTAAAAATTATTGTATAATACAACCTGGTGAATTTTATAGCAGAATTTTGCATGGAGTATCTAGGGACAAAACAAACACTCAACATTTTAACTTGCCTAAGTTCACATAAGCAGAGATATTGAAAGCAGGAGTCAAACCAAGTTTACCTCAGCCTTAAATCTATAACCCCAGGCTGTATAATCAGCATAAGTCTAAAGAAATGCTTTTTAAACCTGTACCAAAGGCTGCTGTTTTTCTCCAATATCTGTTTTCCCTTCCATGATAATAGGTCTTCTGACTTTCAGCTGAACATCAGGCTACCATGATTAACGAAACGTCCAGCCCTCCCAAGCAATAGTGTGGGGAAAGAGGCACATTTCCTTCCTTTAAGGACATATGCCAGGAGTAGTGAACATCATTTCCCTCACATTCTATTAGCCAGAACTTACTCTCATGGCTCAATCTAGCTTCCAAGTGAGGCTTGGAGAAACAAGAGGGCTGAAACTTAAAGAAGGGCACGCCTCGGTAGGTGTGCATAGCTTGGGTCCCAAGCAGCTTGGAGCCATCGTTCTAGCGCTACATTGTCTGCATCTGGATTTTATAGGGAAAATTTTTTTCTTCGTGTTTAAGCCATGTTATTTAGGATCTCTACTTTTTCTATAATAGGATCTAACTTCTAATTAATAAAAAATGCTATTCTTTCCAGGACATAGATAAACAAATAGACATGTGCTGCCCATGTGGCCGAAACAGACATATTTTGATGGGAAGCAGTATTGTCAGTTTTATAACACTAGCCCCCCTCTCGGGACCACCAACGAAGCAGGCTCAGACAGGCTGGATGGCGCCGGAGATTTTCCTCTTCACTAGTCCTAGGTGAAGAAAGTAAAACATTCTTTTTTTTTTTTTTTTAAATTTAATGCAGTGACATTGATAAATCAGGGTACATATGTTGAGAGAAAATATCTCTAGATTATTTTGACATTTGATTGTGTTGTATACCCCTCCCCCAAAGTTAAATTGTCTTCTGTCACCTTCTATCTGGTTTTCTTTGTGCCCCTCCCCTCCCCTAACCCCTCTCTCCTTCTTCACCCCCTCTCCCCTCCCCCAACCTCCCGCCCCTGTTGCCATCACATTCTTGTTCATGTCTCTGAGTCTCATTTTTATGTCCCTTCTATGTATGGATTCATCTTAGTTTTTTTTTTTTCTGATTTACTTATTTCACTCCGTATAATGTTGTCAAGGTCCATCCATGTTATTGTAAATGATCCGATGTCATCATTTCTTATGGCTGAGTAGTATTCCATAGTATATATGTACCAAAGTTTTTTAATCCACTCGTCCTCTGACGGACACTTGGGTTGTTTCCAGATCTTCGCTATTGTGAACAATGCTGCCACAAACATGCGGATGCATTTCTCCTTTTCGAGCCGTTCTATGGTGTCCTTGGGGTATATTCTTAAAAGTGGGATAGCTGGGTCAAAAGGCAGTTCGATTTTCAGATTTTTGAGGAATCTCCATACTGTTTTCCACAGTGGCTGCACCAGTCTGCATTCCCACCAGCAGTGCAGGAGGGTTCCCTTTTCTCCACATCCTCGCCAGCACTTATTCTGTGTTGTTTTGTTGATAAGCGCCATTCTGACTGGTGTGAGATGATATCTCATTGTGGTTTTAATTTGCATTTCTCTAATGATTAGTGATGTTGAGCATTTTTTCATATGCCTATTGGCCATCTGTATGTCCTCTTTGGAGAAGTGTCTATTCATCTCTTTTGCCCATTTTTGGATTGGGTTGTTTGTCTTCCTGGTGTTGAGTTTTACAAGTTCTTTATAAATTTTGGTTATTAACCCCTCATCAGACGTATTGTCAAATATGTTCTCCCATTGTGTAGTTTGTCTTTTTATTCTGTTCTTGTTGTCTTTAGCTATGCAAAAGCTTTTTAGTTTGATATAGTCCCATTTGTTTATCCTGTCTTTTATTTCACTTCCCCGTGGAGATAAATCAGCAAATATATTGCTCCGAGAGATGTCCGAGAGCTTACTGCCTATGTTTTCTTCTAAGATGCTTATGGTTTCACGGCCTACATTTAAGTCTTTTATCCATTTTGAGTTTATTTTTGTGAGTGGTGTAAGCTGGTGATCTAGTTTCATTTTTTTTGCAGGTAGCTGTCCAATTTTCCCAACACCATTTGTTAAAGAGTCTGTCTTTACTCCATTGTATTTCCTTACCTCCTTTGTCAAATATCAATTGTCCATAGAACTGTGGGTTTATTTCTGGGTTCTCTGTTCTGTTCCATTGATCTATATGCCTGTTTTTATGCCAGTACCAGGCTGTTTTGAGTACAATGGCCTTGTAGTATAACTTGATATCAGGAAGTGTGATACCTCCCACTTTATTCTTCTTTTTTAAGATTGCTGAGGCTATTCGTGTCCTCTTTTGGTTCCATATAAATTTTTGGAATATGTGTTCTATATCTTTGAAGTATGTCATTGGTATTTTAATTGGTATTGCATTGAATTTATAGATTGCTTTGGGTAATATAGACATTTTAATGATGTTTATTCTTCCTAACCATGAGCACGGTATATGCTTCCACTTGTTTGTATCTTCCTTGATTTCTTTTATCAATGCTTTGTAATTTTCCGAGTACAAGTCTTTAGTCTCCTTGGTTAAGTTTACTCCTAGGTACTTTATTTTTTTGGTTGTAATTGTGAAGGGGATTGTTTCCTTAATTTCTCTTTCTGACTGTTCATTGTTGGTGTATAAAAATGCTTCTGATTTCTGAGTATTGATTTTATATCCTGCCACTTTGCTGAATTTATTTATCAGGTCCAGTAGTTTTTTGACTGAGACTTTAAGGTTTTCTATATACAATATCATATCATCTGCAAATAATGATAGTTTTACTTCTTCTTTTCCAACTTGAATGCCTTTTATTTCTTCTTCTTGTCTGATTGCTGTGGCTAGGACTTCCAGGACTATGTTAAATAAGAGTGATGAAAGGGGGCACCCCTGCCTTGTTCCTGATCTTAAGGGTATTGCTTTTAATTTTTTCCCATTGAGTATGATGTTGGCTGTGGGTTTGTCATAGATGGCTTTTATCATGTTGAGGTATGTTCCCTGTATTCCCACTTTGCTGAGAGTTTTGATCATGAATGGGTGCTGGATTTTATCAAATGCTTTTTCTGCATCTATTGAAATTATCATATGGTTTTTCTCCTTCTTTTTGTTTATGTGATGAATCACATTGATTGATTTACGAATATTGTACCAGCCTTGCCTCCCCAGAATAAATCCCACTTGATCATGGTGTATGATTTTTTCCATATATTGTTGGATCTGGTTTGCTAATATTTTGTTGAGGATTTTAGCATCTATATTCATCAGAGATATTGGCCTATAATTTTCTTTCTTTGTGTTGTCTTTGCCTGGTTTTGGAATCAGAATTATGCTCACCTCATAAAAGGAGCTTGGAAGTCATCCTTCCTCTTGAATTTTTTGAAATAGTTTGAGAAGGATAGGAGTTAGTTCTTCTTTGAATATTTGGTAGAATTCCGTTGTGAAGCCATCAGGCCCCGGACTTTTCTTTGTTGGGAGTTTTTTGATAACTGTTTCGATCTCATTTGGTATAATCGGTCTGTTTAGGTTTTCTGATTCTTCCAGATTGATTTTTGGAAGATTGTATGTTTCAAGGAATTGGTCCATTTCATCTAGGTTGTCTAGTTTTTTGGCATACAGTTCTTCATAGTATTTTCTTACAATATTTGTATTTCTGTTGTGTCAGTTGTTATTTCTCCTCTCTCATTTCTAATTTTATTTATTTGAGTCCTCTCTCTCTTTTTCTTGGTGAGTCTACTTAAAGGTTCATCAATCTTGTTTACCTTTTCAAAGAACCAGCTCCTAGTTTCATTGATCCTCTGTATTGTTTCTTTAGCCCCTATGTCATTTATTTCTGCTCTGATCTTTATTATTTCCTTCCTTCTACTACATTTGGGCTTTACTTGCTGTTCTTTTTCTAATTTTTTTAGATGCAGGGTTAAGTTGTTTATTTGAGCTTTTTCTAGCTTCTGAAAGTGTGCCTGTAGTGCTATGAAATGCTTTCCCTTTCAGCACTGCTTTCACTGTGTCCCTTAAATTTTGAGTTGTTGTACGCTCATTGTCATTCGTTTCTAGGAATTTTTTTATTTCTTCTTTGATCTCATTCTTAATCCATTCATTATTTAACACCCTGCTATTTAGTTTCCATGTGATCCCAATGGGAAAAGAACGTTTCAGAGGAGAGGTGAGTTTTAAAATACTGGCACATGAGAAATCAAGTCAGATATCCAAGATTTAAAATGCCTATTAGTTTTAGTGGCATGGAGATAATTGTTAACTTTAATGATAGTTATTTTACTACAAAATCAAGTGTTAATTCTTCTAATACATGCTGTGCAATTTTCACTTACCGGTATTCTCTATGAGAAGTTTCCCTGTCTTCTAATGAAACAACTATTTCTTGCTATTTACCTTTTAACACTTACCTTGAATAAATTATTTCTTTTGAAACAAATTGATCTGGACATTAGTGAAATCTAGGGAATCAAGAGAGGACAAGAGACAGAAAAAGACTTAAATCACAGGAGAATTTGCAAATAGTAAAAGCTCTCTTTTTTTCTGGTACTAAAAAAAGTAGCTAAATATAAAGAAATTATCAATAGTGCAATAAGGATATGGTAGAATAAACTAAAGAATTCTATATCAATACACAGGAGGAACAGGTAAGTCAGACCTAGGCGATCAGGACAGAGTTCTGGGGAAATTTAAATTATGAGTAGCAGCTAGCCTATCCAGAATGAATGGGAATAAGGAGGTTGAATGAGGACAAGGAGAATGAAGAAGAGAATTCTAAGCAGAAGGAACAGAGTATGCAGTGACCTAGAAGCCAGGAAGATCAAAGTGATTTTAAGGGCCAAAAATAAATATATAGCAGAGGTTATGTGCTCTGTTAATGGACTCAGAAAAGGAAGAGTTGAAGGTAAAAGGTAGGCAAGGTGCAGTTTATGCAGGACCTTGAAATATCATGATCGCTTATAGATCTGTGAGCAACCATGCAGAGTCCTACAGAGGAAAACAAAATGAAATTTCATTTTTAGAAAGTCATTCTGGCTGTAGTATATAGAACATATGGGAGGGGGCTCTAACAGGAAACAAGAAAACCACTGAAACTTCCTCCTGGCGTTCAGCAAAAGATGATGATCTAGGACTCTATTGTCCAATATGGTAGCCACTAGCAACAGTCTATTTAGCTGTGGTCAACCCTAATTGAGAAGCTAAAGACCCTATTAATAATTTTTTTTATCATGATTGCATATTGTAATAACTTTTCTTCCTTCCTTCCTTCCTTCCTTCCTTCCTTCCTTCCTTCCTTCCTTCCTTCCTTCCTTCCTTCTTTCCTTCCTCTCTCTCTCTCTTTCTTTTTTCTTTCCTTCTTTCTTTCTTTTTTGCAAGAGAGACAGAAACAGAGAGAGAGACAGAGTGAGAGGGACAGATAGGGACAGACAGGCAGGAAGGGAGAGAGATGAGAAATATCAATTCTTCATTGCAGCACTTTAGTGGTTTATTGATTGCTTTCTCATATGTGCCTTGACCGGGGGACTCCAGTCGCTTGCTCAAGCCAGTGACCTTGGGCTTCAGGCCAGCAACCTTTGGACTCAAGCTGGTGAGCCCGTACTCAAGCTAGTGACCTCAGGGAATCGAGCCTTGCCCTCTACATCCTGGTCTGATGTTCTATCCACTGTGTCACCGCCTGGTCAATCAAAATAACATTTCTGAATATATTAGATTAAATAAAATAGATTGTTAAAATTAGTTTTATTGTTTCTTTTTATTTTTTTGTGGCTAATAGAAATATTTTAAATTTACACATATGGCTCACATTATTCTTCTCTTGAATAACACTGATTTAGAGCCTTTGCACTGGAAATAGAGAACACTGAATGAATAAAGAGATACTGAGGAAATAGGTTTGACATAACTTCCAAATCAATGGAATACAGATGAGAACATGGAAGGAATAAAAGATGCTTCTGACTTGTGCAACTCTGTGAAAGAATGGCAGATTTAAGAGCTCCTCAGAAAGGCTTTTTGGTTTTTTTGTTTTGTTTTGTTTACTTTAAGATAAAATATTCATTATGTCCAGATTAAAATATAAAGCAAGGGTAGTCAACCTTTTTATACCTACCGCCCACTTTTGTATCTCTGTTAGTAGTAAAATTTTCTAACCACCCACAGTTCCACAGTAATGGTGATTTATAAAGTAGGGAAGTAACTTTACTTTATAAAATTTATAAAGCAGAGTTACAGCAAGTTAAAGCATAAAATAATAATTACTTACCAAGTACTTTCTGTCGAATTTTTGCTAAGTTTGGCAGAATAAATCTTTATAACAACTTACTATAGTTAAATCCATCTTTTTATTTATACTTTGGTTGTTCCGCTACCACCCACCATGAAAGCTGGAATGCTCACTAGTGGGCAGTAGGGACCAGGTTGACTACCAGTGATATAAAGGATTCAGCCCGACCAGGCGGTGGCGCAGTGGATAGAGTGTCGGACTGGGATCCAGGTTCAAAACCCTGAGGTCAACAGCTTGAGTGAAGGCTCATCTGGTTTGAGCAAGGCTCACCAGCTTGAGCCCAAGGTCGCTGGCTTGAGCAAGGGGTCACTCGGTCTACTGTAGCCCCCTCGTCAAGGCACATATGAGAAATCAATCAATGAACAACTAAGGAACCACAATGAAGAACTGATGTTTCTCATCTCTCTCCCTTCCTGTCTGTCCCTGTCTCTGACACACACACACACACACACACACACACACACACACACACACACGAAAATATAAAGGATTCAGAACAAATGGAGATGATAAAGATACGTGAAAGTTCCTTAAGCGTCTTACTTGGGTACAAGGGAGACATACCTACCTTATTGCTGCAAAAAAAAAAAAAAGGCAGGAAAGGATGAGTATAGTATACAGTTGATTTCATCCATTTGGTGACAATAAATCAAATATTTTCCCATTAAAAAATCCTTCTAATTTCTCTGCAAAGAGGAGAGTTCATCAGCTACTTGGTCTCATGGCCAAATTATTATGTTAATAGATTTGATAAGAGTGGAATGACTAGAAAGGAGTTGGAAGAATTTCCAGGCAGCATTGAGACTCAGCTGAGGTTGGAGAGAGAAATGTAGAGAGGTACTGGTCCAGCAGTCAGGCCAGAGGAAGGAGGTGTCTGTGGAAAAGGGATGATGGGGCCTAAACATTTGGAAAATGAAAAATTTATGACTAAAGAGATGAACATAGAATTTAATATTGTCCTGAAAACAAGTAGAGTGGAAAGAGGTGACCAGATGCTTGAAGGATTATTTGAGGTTAAGTGAGACAGCTGTAATCAATGGGATTTTTGGAATAAATATTTCAAAGACAGGGAATATCAGTGACGACATCACCCTGAAAGTGGATATCTAAAGTAGAATGGATGCGAAGGTTAATAAAGATGAGATAATTAAGGAACTGATAGGCTTGAGATGCTCACAGAAATATTCATTCACTTTAGGAAGACAGTCAGGTTTAGGTGGAGAAGCCCAATGCATGTCTTTAAGGAATAAGGTTAAGGAAGGATTGGTGACTGAAGGAAGGTAGGTTTATAGCAGAGTAAATATTCAATAAATGTTAGTTTCTTTTAACTGTAACAAATTAGTAAATTATTTTATTTTGTGATTTCACATTAGAATAATATTCTATCCTTCTTTCCACAAACACATGGAGACACACTCTCTCAACACACACACATATACTCCACACACACACATATACTCCACACACACACATATGCTCCCCATAGCTTATATACATTAATCCAGTTTATTAGACAAAAACTGGTACAAAAAAATTGGGGGAAATGTGTTAAATTGTGCATTTTCTTTTTGTGGGGCAGGTAGAAAAAAGATGTAGAGTTTCTTAGCATCATTAACAATAGAAACTTCATAAATGTGCTCAAACAATAGCTTCTAAAGGTTAGGGGCAAGCCATGCTAGTACATGCTGAAGAAGCATTTTTAAAGACAGATATTTATGGTGAAAAGAGTGCTGAACTAGGAGTCAGAAAACCTAGTATCCAAGCAGATTGGTGAGTTATCAGTTAGGTGTTTTAGGCACGACATTTAACCTTGCTGAATCTCCACCTTCCTATCTGTAGAAGACAGGTGACTTTTACAGCTCCTATAACTCAATAGGGTCTTTTGTGAGGATTCAGTAAGAAAATAGACAGTAAGAGAAATTCCTTTGTGGCTCATTCAATACTTGTATAAGTTATCTGAGGGGACTCCTGACCTAGTTCCAGTAAAAATTCATCATGGTTCCTAAAATACTGATAATATTCACATTCAAAAATTGGGAATAAAGAAATAGATAAAATTTATAATTCCTGAACAATGGATACTCCTTCATTGATTACTGATTATCATGAACTTTTGTAGGATTTTTTTTTCTTGTTTAGGAAAAATAGCAAATTATATCATCTCTTTTTGGTTTCCTTAAAAGAGTGAATTTAGAGTCATTTCATTGGAGTCTCTTAAGATGTTTGTTTAAAATACAGTTGGCAAGACTTAGCATCCAAAGATTTGAGACTCAAGATATTGTATCTTATTTGACTCCACACACTAAAAATATTTATAAAAACTTAGTTGAGATACAATTTACATACCATATAATTCACTCATTTAAAGTACACAGTTTATTGGCCATTGACATATTCCCAAAGTAATGTAACCATCATATAAAATTTGAGATCTATTGGGTTAGATAAAAGTTTTATAGAAGTTGAGGCTGCTCTGTAGTCAATGTGTATGTAGAATCCCATCTCAACCCCAAGTATAAAAATAGATGAAAGACAAAATCATCATATGCCCCAGACTAGTCTGCTTCTGAGCGCTGGGGCTTTCTGCCAAACAAATTTCCTTCATTTTACAAAAGGACTAGGAGACACTATAGAGAGAATACAACTGCTGTGTGGCCAAAGGAGTA
This sequence comes from Saccopteryx bilineata, assembly GCF_036850765.1. Lineage (NCBI taxonomy): Eukaryota > Metazoa > Chordata > Mammalia > Chiroptera > Emballonuridae > Saccopteryx > Saccopteryx bilineata. Next base: position 81,288,031 of record NC_089494.1, read on the forward strand.
TAGGATGTTCCCCTTCCTTGAAAATTTGCAAACCTTGACCTTGTTTTTCCAGACTATGGATCAAAAAGAATTTGTAAGGGGAAAGAATCATGATTAGGCTAAAGATCCTCAGCTACATTTAAGTCCTGTTTTCTGAACTAAAGAAGGACTTTTTCTCTTCTTAAGAATTCAGGATCAATGCAACTTGCTAATATCTTTAGAGAGATATTTAGAGAGAGCAAGTCTTTAATAGCTTATTGACATTTTCAGTTTGTCTGCTTCCAGAACTCCATTGTTGACTCTGTTCCATCTCTGTTTAATTAGAGGGGAAAGACTTTTAAACAAAAACACTTCATTGTTCCCATAAATGGTAACGTAAATGGTAACATAAATGGTAAGGTGTGAGCCTGAAACACCCAAGGCTTTAGGAAGAGTCACAACTCTGTTTAAACTGATGGTTTAGATATATTGCAAAGCACTTTCCTTACTCTGTGGGGAAAAAAATGTGTTCTGGAGAAGCATATTAGAGAAGCTAGGTAAGTTTTCTGGTTTTCATATAGGGTTTCTTATTTAATTTATAGTGTGATAAATTTCTTGAGCATCATATTCACACACACACACACACACACATACACACCCACATACACGTCTGTCCTGTTGGAACTAATAGTCACTCTAGTGAAGTCATATCAACAACACCTGAGTTTGATAATATGGGTAAAAACTACAACTCCCCACACAAACTCTTACAGAATGTTTAGACCAACCTTTCTTTTTATAGCTGAGAAAACCAAGGCATCTAGAGATTTGGTGACTTTGAATTAGAACACACTTTCCTGCTTCCTTTATAGTAGGTAATCACAACTTTAGAGGAAGTAATCTTGAATTTAAGTTAAGAACTCAAGTATGATTTTCAGGGTAAAATCCTAAAAGCTTTAAGTCTTAGTCTCTGTCAATAGCCAAATACTATATTTTCAAGACCATGACATTAAAATGAAGGAAAGTACAAGTTATGTTTTAAAATTGGTTATTTTCCATGATGTCAAAGTAAAAAGCAGGGTGCGGGTTGTGTTTTAATGATGGTTATTTTCTTCTGCTATACACAAAAATTGTCAATTCAGTATAAAGCTCAGCTCAAACTGTCTATGAATGGTTTACATTGTTCAAACCACTGGTAATATTGCCACATATCGATCCCATGTTGATTAAAGCACAGGCCCCCGCCCCCAGCCAACATTACCCTTGTTTACATGTCTTGAAGCAGCCCCTAGTTCCAGGAAATACTTTGTCACTATGCACTTGACAATTTTGGGTTGTCATCAACCACGTCACAAACTTAACACTCAGCGTTCCCAGTCAGTCTTTCCAGGGACCCAACTCACCTCTTTCTGTTTGGGTTTCCATGCTGACATTTAGAAAAACAACAGTCACTTGACTCATAACATCCTTTCTCTATGTTCATACCAATTTTATTGACTTTCTCCTAAAAGCTCTAAAATATTTTAAGGATTTTTTTCCTTTTTTGCAAGATTGAGCTTCCAATTTGTATTTTTTAAGTGCTTCCAAATTTTTTCTTAACATATGTTGCACGAAGTCTGTCCTATTAGCAGAACCCACTCCTCTTCCAAATAGTATAAAAATCCAAAGATTTAGCCTTTCAGGGAGCTGCTCTAGGTAATACCTTTAATTTGAGCTATGTGTTTAGTTCAAATCAATTTGTTTAGATTAGGTTTTCTCATGTCACTTATCTATAACCATAAAAGATTCTGAGTTCATATCCATTTCTGTACCACTCAATTTGGTGTTGTATCTGGATGAGGACACATTTCTTTTGTGCTCATTAGGGCAGTGAAAGATTTTTCAAAAAATGAACACAGCAGTATTACATTTAATCCTAACATTTTTCAACAGCTTTCTTTGCTTTTTCTTTTCACTCAGGAAACTATTTAAAATCATAGGATTTGATAAATATGGGTAGCAAATTAAGAATTTTAGAGAGGCATTATTGTGTGTGACTAAGCACTTTGGTGCTGATATCAGATTATGAGGGACTGGATTTTAGTTCTGCTACTTCCTACCTGTGCAACCATGAGGAAGTCACTATCCTTTGTGTGCCTCAGTTTCAAAAATAAGAAAAACAAAAGCTAGATGCAGATTCATTAGTAAATACAATACAAAGTACTTAGAATTATGTCACACAGAAATAATAAGTGTAAGCTATTTCTATATAACTACATAAAACAAAACAAAACAAAATATATAAATCAATCACCAGGAATACAGAAACTACAGAGTTTGGAGGCACAGAGTTTTGTATTCCCAGGATACATAAATAGAATAATTCTATGAGGAATTTGAGGTATCCTTTATTGCTTGAAATTGCTAATTTCTTTTCTTTTCTTTTTATTTTCTTTATTACCTTGATGAACTTTATGTATTGCTTGGAATTTCAACTTGCTTCAGAGAGAAATAATTCTGTAAAAGAAGGTATTTAGGACTTTTTTTTATGACTGTTATTTGCGACTTTATTTAGTATTGATATCCATTTCATGATGAGACTAGGATTTGAAAAAAAACCTTTTTCTAAATGATTTTGACTGATCTGAACCATTGTGACCCTGGAATTCTCCCACGACAACAGAATCAGAAAAGGCTAGAGAGGTCTGCAGGGCAGCAATGCGCGAGAAGGTAGGAGTTCGTTAGCTCCCACCCATTGGGAAGGCCATTCATAACCCAACCAGAGCTCTCACAGACTCATGGCAAGGCCAGAAGCTGAAATAAACATTTCAAATATAATTTAGGATGTTTAATTCTTGATTTTCCTTGTTTTAGTTGGGTAAAGGCAACGGCCCAGCCATTACACAACTAGTTTCTGCTTACAAGTCTGTTAGACAGTTGTAGAAATATTCAAGCTACACAGGACTTTAGTTGCTTATTAAAAGAATGGTGAAAGAACATAATTTTAAAACTCTCCATTAGCCTGATGAGGCAGTAGCACAGTGGATAGAGCGTCGGACTGGGATGCGGAGGACCTAGTTCGAGACCCCGAGGTCGCCAGCTTGAGTGCAGGCTCATCTGGTTTGAGCAAAGCTCACCAGCTTGGACCCAAGGTTGCTGGCTTGAGCAAGGGGTTACTCAGTCTGCTATAGCCCCACAGTCAGACACATATGAGAAAGCAATCAATGAACAACTAAGGTGTCACAACAACTAAGGTGTCGCAACAAAAAACTAATGATTGTTGCTTCTCATCTCTCTCCGTTCCTGTCTGTCCGTCCTTATCTATCCCCCTCTCTGACTCTCTCTCTGTCTCTGTAAAAAACAAACAAACAAAAAAACTCTCCATTAGACAATGGACATTAAATGGATTATACTTTTAAATGAGGTACAGTGTAGTACAATTTACTATAAACATATATATGCCCCGAGGTTATGAAGAAAATAGTGATGTGCTTAAAACTTTAGTGCCTGAATAATGATGAAGACTCTCTCGGGCTATATAATTTCTAATTCCTTATGTTGTTTGCTAAGGAATTTAGTAATTCTTTTTCTCTAGTTCTGTCATCTAGTTAGATCTCACCTTCCTGAGCAGATTTCAGGACTTGCATTTCCTTCTCATCTCCTTCAGTACATGTACTTTGCCAGACATTGATTCAACCATAAACTACAGCTTTACAAGTACCTTAGCTCTGACTTCAAATCTCAACATGTTAGCAAATATCTGTTGACAGTGCACTGGGTGGCATGGACATTAGACCTACCAAGACAAATATCCTGTGTCCATTCAATTACAGCCCAAGCTCTCAGAGGGAAGGTTCACAACTAAAGTTAGAAGTTAAACCATCTCTCTGGGAGGTCCAAAGGAACATGCAGTGATGGGAAGAAGGCCATTGAGACTCCTAGCTTACATGTACTCTTTTATAAATTCACACAAGCCACAGTGCACCCACACTCCACCAATTATTGGACTTGGCCCTGCATATATGAAGATAGATAACACTTGACCTAACTTTAAGGATTGTACAGCCTAACCATACCAGGTGATGATGCAGTGGATAAAACATCAGCTTAGGACACTGAGGACCCAGGTTAAAAACCCAAGGTTGCCTTGAGAGTGAGGTCGCTGGCTTGAGTAAGGGGTCACTTGTCCTGCTGTAGCCCCCCAGTCAAGGCACACATGAGAAAGCAATCAATGAACAACTAAAGCGCCTCAACTATGAGTTGATGCTTCTCATCTCTGTCCCTGTCTGTCCCCTCTCTCTCTAAAACAAAAAACAAACAAACAAAAAAAACCCAAAAAACAAAAAGAAAGAAGGAAAAGAAAGAAAAGAAAAGACTGTACAGCCATAAAAATGGTTCTCTGAGACAACAGAGTTAGGAGGAAACGAAGCAGCACTTGTAATTTGAATAGACTTTTTCAAATGAAAAAAAAAGTGAAAACTTGAAATGATAATAAAATCAGTTAAAACCGTTGGTTTTTTTTCTTTTGGTCTATAAGATAACCAAGTAGAATTGTAACAATGTCCATTCTCTATAACAAAAACTAAAGCCCCATATATGGCAGCTTCTACAAAAGAAGTGAACACTAGCCTTTATGGCTTTGACATTCTGAAATAAGGAGGGTGAAAGTAGTTATATAGAATTACACAGATTTTAAAGCAAGAAATTTCTAGATAATTAAGTAATCCAGCTTTTTATGGGCCTTTAATTTATAATCCCACTTGTGACTCCATGGAAAAGCTGATTTAAAAATTAAGACAGCTTTTAATTAGGACAGATCATTAAGCAGGACCATCTGTATTTCATTCAAAGAACCCTTGATTATACTGCTGTTCTATATTTTACCCTAATCTCAGAAATATGTCAATCTGTATATTAAAGTAACTTGGTATTTATTACACTTAGACTATCAATAGCTTATAACTAAAATTTGTCTATATTTATGATTTCAAGAACTAAAATAAAGTCTCATAAGCAATGAGGCAAGTTGCATAGAAAGGAAAAGAAAGCCCTTTTCACATGCCTGCTCAACACCACCTTTCCAAGACAACAGAGAAACAATCAACTACAAAGATTTATAGAAAAAAAAACAACTACAAACATTTATACTTAAACAAGCCTTTCCCCTTCAGGCTTGAGGTGAAAAGAAGCAATCCTTTGATATGCATTGACTCAGAAAATACAATGGTCAAGAGTTATAATCTGAGTAACTTGGAAATGACTTAATATTTAGAAATCAAAAATACTGAGGTAGTGATATAAAAACTTGCATCGTTTTTCTTATTTAATCTGGACTCCATTAATCCAGTTGGAAATGTGATATCAGATAGATTCTGTAGTTGTGAAAAAATCTTAATCTGCAATGATTCCCTAATCTGTTCTTTCTTCCTTCTCTATTTGTTACTTTTCTTTTCCTGCTAACTGAATATGAATGTGTATTTGCAAATCTGCCCTGTCAATTTCCATGGACCCTCTCTCCATGTTTAGTGACAACATAAAATAATAGCTGTTGTTCTCTAGTTTTATCATTTGCTTAAAAAGGATAAACAATTTCTGTTTAATGATTATATTTGTTTATCTCTGAACCTATATAAATATCACAAAAATAAAGAAATAAAATAATGTTATAAACACACAGGAAGAAAAATAACATGAGAGGAAATTATTCTTTTTTTGTGACAGAGACAGAGAGAAAGACAGAGAGAGGGACAGATAGGGACAGACAGGCAGGAAGGGAGAGAAATGAGAAGCATCAATTCTTTGTTGCAGCTCCTTAGTCTCCCTAGTTTTTCACTGATTGCTTTCTCATTTGTGCCTTGATGGGAGTGAGGAGGAGGACTATAGCAGAGCAGAGTGATCCCTTGCTCAATGCTCAAGACAGTGACCTTAGGCTCAAGCCAGAGACTTTGGGCTCAAGCCAGAGACCTTGGGCTTCAAGCCAATATCCTTGGGCTCAAGCCAGTGACCATGGGGTCATATCTATGATCCCACACTCAAGCCAGCGACCCTGTGTTCAAGCTGGTGAGCCCCTGTCAAGCCGGATGAACCCAAGCTCAAGCCAGCGACCTTGGGGCTTTGAACCTGGGTGCTCTGTGTCCCAGTCCAACACTCTATCCACTGTGCAACCACCTGGTCAGGCCATGTGAAGAAATTATTGAAGGGGAGGTCAACAAATTTGGAAGAAAGAAAGGAGGTGGATGTATACTGGAAGGTCAGAAATACACCAGGTATCTAAAAAAAGATATAACAGGAGGAAAGATGGGTGAAGGGATAACACACACAAAGGAAGCAAGCAAGGGAGAAGGGCTTGATATGGTTGATTCTGTTAATGTTTTTCACTTCAGTGGGACAGTGTAATTTTTAAAATTAATATTAAGTTTTTGGGGGTAAATAATGTAAGATTATAGAAAGTGAAGAAAACATAAAAACAGATAATAATTATTTCTGGAAATCAAAGTTATAGAAGAAAGGAAATGTAATCATAATAAATTACATATTTATCTATAAACAATATTTATATGGATACAGCAATATAAGTAATTTACATTGATTTCACCAAAAATTGTGTTATAATATTTGGAGGGTGAGAGGGGAAATGGAAGAGTGCTAAATACTCACTTTCTGGAGTTGGGATGTAGTAAGTATTGTTTTAAACCAATAATGATAAGTGGTACTAAAAGCATTAAGAAACATGACAGCAGTCTAGAAGGCAAAGCTGAAAGAATTAAAAGTGGCCAAACTTCGGAAAATGGACTAGGAGGGGTGAATCCACTAGGAGGAGCAGAGCAGAATACTCCTGTGTTTGTATTTGTCATTTTAAATTCCATGCATACACGACTTTGATTTAAAAAAAAAAAAAGTTAAAATAAAAATAGCTAAATTATTTACTAAGTTGTGAACCATACTTAAAGAATTATTATACGTAAGTTCCTTTTCTCTCTTCCATGAAATAGAGCTACATATAACAATAGTGGTCATTTTTTATTGGTAGGAAGCTTGAGTTATGGTTTTCCACATCTTTAAAACTCATATTGATTACTTGAGTCATTTTTTTAATTGGGAAAGACTAATAAACCATCCAGTGGTAAATATTATCTGTCATCTAAGACAAATGAGCATGTCTTTGTTAATTATGCTTAAAACACAAGTATAAACAGCTTTACCTTAACTACATAAAATTTTTTGATACATACTGAAAACTAGAAATGGCATTTCAATAAAAAAAATTTTTTTTTGAGAGACAGTGAAAGGGACAGGCAGACAGGAAGGGAGAGAGATGAAAAACATCAATTCTTCATTGCAGCATTTTAGTAGTTCATGGATTGTTTTATCTTATGTGCCTTGACTAGGGGGCTATAGCAGAGTGAGTGAACCCTTGCTCAAGCCAGTGACCTTGGACTCAAGCCAGTGACCTTGAGCTTCAAGCCAGCAACCTTTGGTCTCAAGCCAGTAACCATGGGGTCATCTATGATCCCACGCTCAAGCCAGCAACCCCACACTCAAGCAGGTGAGCCCTCTCTGAAGCTGGCAACCTTAGGTTTTGAACCTGGATCCTCTGTGTCCCAGGCTGATGCTCTATCCGCTGTACCACCACCTAGTCAGGCTCAATGAAATTTTTATTTTTGCTTCCCTCCCTCCCTCCCTCCCTCCCTCCCTTCCTTCCTCCCTCCCTTCCTTCCTTCCTTCCTTCCTAGTCAGGCTCAATGAAATTTTTATTTTTGCTTTCCTCCCTCCCTCCCTTCCTTCCTTCCTTCCTTCCTTCCTTCCTTCCTTCCTTCCTTCCTTCCTTCCTTCCTTCCTCTTTCCTTCCTTACCTCCTTCCTTTCCTTTTTCCCTCCTTTCTTCCCTCCTTCCTCCCTTTCTCCCTTCCTTCCTTCCTCCCTTTTTTTCTTCCTCCCTTCCTTCCTTTTTTTCTTCCCTTTCCTTTTTATTTTACACTTCTGTATTATTCAATTTTAAAAACTTGACTATTTCTCTTATAATCAAACACATAAAAAACATTATGTTACGTGAAATAAGCCAGCCAGAGAATGACAATTATCATATGATTTCACTCATATGTATAATCTAATGAACAAAAGAAACTAACAAGAAAAATAGAGAAAGACTCATAGATACAGATCAGGCTGACAGGTGTGGGTGTGTATGTGGAGAGGGGGAGATTGGGGCTGAGAAGGGCTGGCTGGAGGGATTGAGTAAAATAGAAAAAAAAGAGAAAAAACTCATGAATATGGAAAAATTATATATGTTTAAAACTCAATTTAATATAAAATATAAAACTTTATATATAATATTGTGTATATATAATATATATATACGATACCTAATGTATAATATAGAGTATATATATTGTATATATGGTATACATACAGTGTATATATAATACAATGTATATATTATTCATAGTATATATTGTATGTATATATTGCATATACACAACATATGTTTTATAGACACACATAAGAGAAAAACAACTACAATACACTATATTTTAATGATGGTTATCATCTCAGGTGGGATAAAAACCTTTTCTTCCCTCTAATTTTCTGTATTTTTCATACTTCATTAAAAATATTTTAGTACGTCTAAGTATTAAGTAAAGTAAATAACATTTTCCTTAAAGACACTGTTAGTAGCTTCTTTCCTTTTAGCCCAAGCTGCTTTAAAACAGGCAGTAAGTGTCTGTGAAGAGGGCTGATAAATGTGGGTAGCCAATAGCAAATGAGTGAATAAACCTATGAGGGGAATTGTAGTGATTTCTACAATTTAATTCTTCCCCTGCCCATTGTGTGGCATGCTTCTGGTTTTGATGGGATTTATAGCATTTCCAGCTTCTGAGACTGGTCCTGGTGTGCTAAAATGATTAAGATGCTCCCATCTCCTTTACCACAGGCTCCATCTCCATTGGTTCAGGAGCATAGGCACTCAGGGCTGAGCCGGCAATGCATGGCATTCCCTGGCCATAGTCATGAGCTCAGGGGTGGTCCCCTCTCCTTAGGGATGGAATTTCATTTCTATTTTCAGGAACAGCATTCTCTTTCACTATGTGGATCTTGGCAGCCACCTTGAGAAACTAGCCCAAAGGCAAAACCAAAACACAGAGGGTAGAACTGAAAGAATCATAGAGCCAGACTTCTGCTTTAATAGCACCTGATGCCCACCACAGACCTAGGCTTGCAACTTTCCTGAAATAATGGATCATCTTTTTTGTTTGAGGAGCTGCATTTGGCAAACTTTGGAAGAGACAATTGTGTTTCTTATGCGTCAGATACATGATACATGTTATTCTCGTTTAGTCTACCCAAAGCAATGCTGTTATGTTTTATTACTCTTATTTTAAAGTCAGAAAACTAGTAATAGTGATGTTGGTAAAACTTTACCCAATGATAAACTTAACAATATCTGAACTAATTTTTATTTTGTTAAGAACATTTTTAAAAAGTATCATGTTTTGTCACAATTTTATAAAAGGATAATATTCTAGTGAACAAACTTCAGACGACCATGCTCTGAGAACAAAAGGCAGTCCCTCTCAAGAAAGGACTGTTCCTATCATTACTTGAGAGCTTTTCATGTGGACAGGTAAAAGCAGCATCATGGGTGGGCGCTAGGCCAGCTACATAAGAAATTGTATTCTGATTTAGCGGGACTTGAGTAAGGTCTGCAAATGGGGTTTTTTTCAAAGTCCTCCAGGTAATTCCGATAGCCATGATGGAGAACTAATATTCGAGGAGACAAGTATGCTTCAACCAGAACAGGTCCTGCTTCCCCCAGATATTTCTTTCCTGTTCTCCAACCTGCTTCCATTTGCCCTTCAGGCTACATTTCTCAGTCTGGCAGGTTCGCGAATCATGTCTCTTCTGGTCCTCAGTTTCTAATAACTAAAACATTATTTTTCTCTCTCTTGTTGCCTCCGTGATTACCTGGTTCTATTTTGACTACTGCCTTCTTATTCAGAACTGCCCAGAGAAGAAAGAAAGACTTTTCTATGAGTCATTATCTAGAAGCTCACAAAAAGGCAGCAGTGGCATGACTATTCCCAAAGCCTCACACCTCAGATACTTATCCTACAGGTGAGCAATCTTCATGAATAATTTTTTCTGACTATATTATATTCTTAAGGGGGAGGAGATTAAATCACATTTTGAAAACCGATTTGATGATTCCTATGTTCTAATGATAACGATGTTGATAATATGATCCAGGTCACGAAAGAGCTGTTCAGTAGTTGACACTTTCTATGTTTTTCTCCCAGTTTCCAAGATCTAAGACTTATGGTGTTAATTGCTAAAACTCAGCTATTATTCCACTTCCCTCCTTCTCTTATTTTCTCTCTAGCTCTTTCTCTCTGTGCTCCCTCCTCCCTCCCCTGTACCTCGTTTCTACTCTGGACATTCACGGCACCCACCCATTCCTGACTTTGCTAACCTTCACAGAATAGAAAATCTCTGGTTAGGTTGGTTTGTCAATATCCAATCAGCTGCCTTCCTATTGGGCAGCTTTGGCTCAGGTACACATCACTTGGTCTAAAGAACAATGATCAAAGCAGCAGGGCTGGTATCACTTGAAGCACTCAGCTTCTTTTCTCCAAAAGTTTTAGCAGAGGAAATTTAGCTGGCAAATCCTCTGAGTCTGTAACTCATTGGTAATCTGGTTTAGCAAATAGCTGGAAGACCCCCAGCAAGATACAGCTAGGAAGAGAGAAAGGTAGCCTGAGTAATGACTGTTCTCACCTTTCTTCTTTAAAATAGTGTGGTGACAATATCATTCTCTAAAGTTAGATTTTCTCAACCACACAGGGAGAGAAAGCCCAGTCTGGTATTTATTTGCAACTTTTACAATCTCAGGATGCATGCTTAAAGGTGTGAGAACGTGGTTTTCTGCTTCCACACTGCCTTCATGACATAGCTCCTGTCAACCTTTGCAGTGGCTTCTCTCGCTATTCTGTACACACAGAAGCCTAGCTCTGTCTATTGCAATTCTCAGACTGTCCCACACACTTGCAGAGAAGCTTGCACTGCCTCTCAGCCTTTCTTCTCCTGGCCAACTTCTATTTGAGTTCAAGATTCAACATAAGCATGATATCCTCCATGAAGCCTCACGAGTGTCCTTGGCTGGAAGTCTTGCCAATGCAAAGCGATTCTCCCTTTTTATTCTCTTAAATAAAGCCTGTAATTTGTTCAGAGATCAAACAATAATCCCTAGTTCTCAGGAAAGGCAGCTCCAGTAACTAAGCACTGTCGTGGGGACAAATTATTTGATTGTTATTGTTGTTTAATCAAATGAGAGGCAGAGAGACAGACTCCTGCATGTGCTCCAACTGGGATCCACCTGGCCACCCTGGTCTGGGACTGATGTTTTGCCCATCTGGGGCCGCTGTTCTGTTGCTCAGCAACTGAGCTATTTCAGTGCCTGAGGCAAGGCCATGTAGCCATCCTCAGTACCTTCCCAGGGCCAACTTGCTCATTCGAGCCATGGCTGTGAGAAGAGGAGAGAGAGAGGAGGGGTAGCGAACCAGATGCTTTCTTCTCCTGTGTGCCCGATTGGGAATCAAACCTGGGACTTCAACACTTTGGCCGATGCTCTACCATTGAGCCAACTGGCCAGGGCAACAACTTGTAGCCAATAAAATGTAAAGAGAAGTCTGTTAAAGGGTTTCAAGGAAAAGTTTTTTCTCCTTAATAAGAGGACAGTGGACAAGGAGAAACTGGCTTTTCCATACTGCTTCCTTCTCAGGGTATCTGGACCCACTCTTTGCCAGGACAAGTTGCCAGAACATTTTGGTGCTGCAGTCATTATTTGCTTGTGAGGGGAAGGCCAGCAGAATTATAGAGATGGCAGCCTAAATGTCAATGAGCCACTGAACCCAACTTTGTTGAAGCCACTGTTAGTTGATTCTTTTGTTGCTTGCAGCTGAAAACATTTCTAACTGTTACTTTCTCTGTATAAATTAATGCAATCATGGTAGTGTCCCTGTCATCTCCTCAGAATCAATTCCTTCTGAGAGTGAAAACATCTTCACCCTTAAGCAGTGCTATATCATTGAGAACAGGAAAGCATCTATTATTAGTGGGTATATTTGGATGCATACTTACCAAGCTGATAAAAAAAATAAGGCTACCACCATGGCAAAAAGATTTCAGGCTGTCACTGAGTGGCAAAGTGTAATATAAACCTATATTGACCAGGCAAACTGTCTTTCAGTGTGCCTAAATATAGAAACAAAAGAAGGAAAATTTTTAACTGAGTAGAAATAAAAATAATTCCTGGTCTAATGATTTTCAAAGTCTCCCAATAAGAGACCAAACCTCACATTATAAGAGCCAAAAAATTATCTATCATCAGCTATATATGTTTCATGGTCTATATTATTTCTGTCCCAGACACTGGAAGTCTGGACTTCTCCCAGAGAAGAGAACTGTCATCCTGTCACATGATTGCAATTGGCAAGTTTTACCAAGAAATTTTGGCAGATTCTTAGAGCAGGACTAACATATGTTTTATATATGTGTGGGTAGGTGTATATATAGCCATCCATCTACATACATATACGTATACTTATTTATTTATAAGCCTTAGTTAAAGTTAGAAAAATTAATTTAGATGCATATGTATAAGTCACACAAATTAGCACTAGTTTGAGAAGAATTAGTATAACCCTAAAAGAAATCATTCTATTTTTTTAAGTAAAAATGCCAATGTAAATTTTAAAAGTAGAACATCATGTGAGTTAATAACTTTTATCTTTAGATTATTGCTCATTTATGTCAATGATTCATTCATTCATTCATTCATTCATTCATTATTCACACAAGTCTTTATGAAACCAACTACAAAGGGATACGACACAAAAGCCAAGTCCTTTCCCTTGAGAATCCTATGGTCTAGTAGTAGAGAGAAAAAAAACAGAAAATAGTTTACTCACTTATTCAAAAAATCATATTAAGGGCCCTTTTATGTCTGTCATACGTGATAACACAGAGGTAAAAAGACAGAGAAGTTACCTACTTTCACAGAGCTAATATACATAATATTAGGGAGAGAAAAACAGTATACAGACACCATTAACATATATACATAAAATGGGGTGACAAATGAGACGTAAAGACATCAAATAGAATGATGTGACAGAATAACTGCGTGACATTTTCAATGGGTGACCAGAAAGACTCCTCTGAGAAAACATTTTAGCGGAGACCCAAGAGGCCATTGGAAAAGATATAAGGTGAATTGAGGGTCTTTTGCTGCTGCTTTTGCTATTGTTATTGTTGATGTTGTAATTGTTGGTGTGTGTATGTGTGTGCATGTGTGTCTGCTTAGGAAAGGCATTACTAGAGATGGTTAATATAATGGGAGTAATTGAGTAAAGAAATGATTTAGGGGAGGATGAGGAGATAATGGAGAAACCAAGCCTGTGAGAAGGTGAAGGAGAATTGGATCCAGAGCAGAAGTAGAGGGTTATGTAAGCAGACACCTGCTCTACAACAAAACAAGGCAGGCAGAGAACAGGTGCTGAGAGAGGTGGGTGGACAATTTAGGATGGAAAGGTGAAGGAATTCTTATTAGAGTGCTTTTATTTTCTCAATTATTTATGAAACAATGTTAAAAGGAGAGAGTAAGAGGGGTTAGGAGATAAAAGGAATAAAGACAAGATGTGAGGTATCATTTTGCAAAGTAGGAGTGCAAAAGTCCTATGGAAGTAGCAAGATTGCTCTTGACTTTTGTGATGGTTAATTTTATATCAACTTGACTGAGCCATGAGGTGTCCAGCTATTTGGGTAAATGTTATTCTGGGTGTGTCTGTGAGGGCCTTTCTGGATGAGATTAACGTTTGAATCTGTAGGCTGAGAGAAGCAAGCCATCCTCCCTGGTGTGGGTGGGCCTTATCCAATCCATTGAAGGCCTGAAGAGAACAAAAAGGCTGAAGAAAGGAAACGCTCTCTCTCTCTCTGCTTAACTGTATTAAATCTGGGATATATGTTTTCTCCTGCCTTCAGATTCAGACTTGTACTTGAACCTACACTATTGGCTTAGACCCCTGGATTTGGACTGGAACTATACTATCCATTCTCCAGGATCTCCAGCTTGGTGACCACAAATCTTGGGACTTCTTAGACTCCATAGCTACAGGAGAAAACCTCTTATAATAAGTCTATCTATCTATCTATCTATCTATCTATCTATCTATCTATCTGTCATCTATCTATCTATATCTATCTCCTATTGGTCTGTTTCTCTGAAAAATCCTGATTAATACTACTACTCATTTGAGATGTATAGCTAGAATTTAAAAGATTCCTGGCCAGTATAGTTACTGTGTCTTCATCAATGTTTGTTTGTTTTGGTGCATGGGAACTATTGATTGTAACCAGGGTTGCAGCTCAGCCAGGTAAAAGAGGTTGGCAGAGAAAGAGAGAAAAAGGTGTTGTCAAAAAGTATCTTAATAATATATCATCGAATCCTAACAAGGTGCAGAAGGAAGAGAGGACCTGAGCAGGGCTGACTGACAATGATACAGTCACAAACAACAGATTGCAAAGTCTTAATAATATTAAAATGTCGCTTGTGTACATGTACCTGATTTAATGAGCCGTTAGGTGACAGGAGTCAGAGAGTGGCATGCTTAATCTCTTAATTTGGATATGATGGAGTCATTGATAATATCAAGTTCAAAAGAGAAGGTGGCTGAGGGTAGGTGAAGAACAATATTATTCCATTGTAAAGTGGAAGGCTCCAGAAACAAAGTCTGAGGCACTAGAAATATCATCCACTTGGTATTTAAGTCAGTAAAAGGAAAGACTGTGAGAACAATGGCAGTATAATAAGAACAAACAAGGTACTAACATTACCAAATAAGAAGGAAATTGATGCCTGACCTGTGGTTGCACAGTGGATAAAGCATAGACCTGTAATGCTGAGGTCGCCAGTTCAGAACCCTGGGCTTCCCTGGCCAAGGCACATATGATAAGCAACAAACAAGCAGTGAACAAGTAAAGTGAAACAACTATAAGTTTGTTCTTCTTGCTGCACCCACCCCTCTGTAAAATTAATAAATAAAAAAAAAATATATATATATATATTTTTCGTTTTTCTGAAGCTGGAAACAGGGAGAGACAGACAGACTCCCGCATGCGCCTGACTGGGATCCACCCGGCACGCCCACCAGGGGCGACGCTCTGCCCACCAGGGGGCGATGCTCTGCCCATCCTGGGCGTCGCCATGTTGCGACCAGAGCCACTCTAGCGCCTGAGGCAGAGGCCACAGAGCCATCCCCAGCGCCTGGGCCATCTTTGCTCCAATGGAGCCTTGGCTGCGGGAGGGGAAGAGAGAGACAGAGAGGAAGGAGGGGGGGAGGGTGGAGAAGCAAATGGGCGCTTCTCCTATGTGCCCTGGCCGGAAGTCAAACCCGGGTCCCCCGCACGCCAGGCCGACGCTCTACCGCTGAGCCAACCCGCAAGGGCCATAAATAAAATATTTTTTTAAAGGCACCTGAGTTCTCTTGAAGACAACAGCAAGGAGGAGGAGTAGATGACAAAGTCTGATGGCACAAACTTCGAAGAGGTGGAAGGATGAGGGAGAAGAATGGGTTTGGAAGTGTCTCTGTAGAGTGAAAACACCCACTGCAGGATCAAGCTTGTCATTAGGTAGGAAGTTAAAGAAAAACAGCCTATAGTGACTATGGTGTGACGGACGTGATTTCAAGAGGACACATCCAGGTTTTACTTAGAGTAATAGAGCAAAAGAAGTATGCAGAGATGAAGTGAAGGATGTACTCACATTTGCTAATAATGAACTGTTAGCTTTCGGTGGCAGAGTTCCAGAGCTTGAGATGACAGCAGAAGTGAAAGCAGATCAGAGGGGTGGATGTGCAGGTCAGCATGAAGATGAATGTCTAGGCTATGGGTCAGCAAACTTTTTCTAAAAAGAGCCATATATTTCCAGTTTGGAAGGCCAGATGGCCTCAGTTACAACTACTTGACTTTGCCTTTTTAGTGTGAAAACAGCTATAGACAATATACAAAGAAATGGGCATGAGTTTGTTCCAATAAAACTATGCTTAAAAATCAGGCAGTGGACTGCATTTGGTCCCTGGGTAATAAAAAGACCAGGTAATGAAATGAACTTAGGCTTCTGATGATAAGTGAGGTAAGACAGAAATGTGCTGAATAAGTGTTTGACACTTTCCTGGAGATGGAGGAAAGCCAATTTAAGATGGAAGTTGTGATGCTCCCAAATGTTTGTTGGCTTCTGCAGCTCCCAAATGTGGCAGCCAGAAAGGATAGAAGATCTTGGCATGGAACTATTATGATGGGGCAAGAAGCATTACTTTTGGTTAGGACATCTGTTTTTGAGTGGCCCCAGTATAATACAGAATGACAAATAGTTCTGATTTACTTGGAGCTAGAGGCTTGGGACTACCTCTTCTCTAGGATGCAAAGTGCTGTTGACTCCAGTGAGTTGACTACAATTTCAGAGGAAAGGGCGTGGCATGGCAAGGCTTTATATAAGTGGGAACACAGCTTCTAAAAAAGGAACACATTGCTTGACCAGTGGTGGCACAGTGGATAAAGCATCAACCTGGGATGCTGAGGACCTAGGTTCAAAACCCCAAGGTCACCAGCTTGAATGCAAGCTCACCACCAGCTTGAGTGCAGGGTTGCCTGCTTGAGAGTGAGACCATAGACATGATCCTATGGTCTGTGGCTTGAGCCCAGTGGTTGCTGGTTTGAAGCCCAAGGTTGCTGGCTTGAGCTCAGGGTTGCTGGCTTAAGCAAGGGGTCACTGGCTCAGCTGGAGTCCCCCAGTCAAAGCACTTACGAGAAGCAATCAATGAACAACTAATGTGCTACAACTATGAATTGATGCTTCTCCTCCCTCTCGCTCTAAAATAAAATAAAATAAAAAAGACACAAAAGTTTTCTTATTCTACTCCTATCTACATCCAAAAACTCAGTTACATTGGTTGTCTCCAATGTTTAAACAGGTTCCAGTCAAGCTTTTAAATTTTGTTAGACATCAAGTTGTCTCTTTGAGGGCCTGGTGTCTTTTATCAGACTTACTTAGAGTTACCCACTGATCACTCATTATGAGAGTAACTTGAACTCAATATATAAAAATAATTTTAAAAGATCCCTGAGTTGAGTTCACTGCAAATTATAAGTAAACTCTGCACCCAAAAATGTTTTCTTAGATGTTTGTTTTTAACGATTCTTAAACAACAGGTTTTCACCCTCATTTCTAAAAGATTTTTTACTTCCAGCCCTAGTTATATCCTACAGAAATGAACCGAAACATCATTGATGCTGTTGTTGTTTTGTGGGTATTATTAAAACATTTCCAAAATGTTTAAATTATTCCTTGATAATAAATCAGGTAGTACTTTATAGGGAAATATTAAGACCCCTGGAATATAAATTGGTATATTTTACTAGTAACCTGAAGGTATGTAATGTGCTTTTTGGTAGTAAATTAGGTCCTGGGATACTGGTTTATTGCTTATAACTTGAGGTGTCTGTTATACTGATGACAAAGAGATGGGTCTGTATTATAAGAGAATTCTTCATTTGATCTTACTGAAGATATAGATATATATATATAGTTATATATATATTTGACATATATATCTGACATTAAACTGTCTATCTGAGGGTCTGATACCTTGCATTAGATTCATTTAGAGTCAAACACACACATATATATGTATGTATATATGTGTGTAAATATATGACCTATATTTGACACCAAAAAAAATCAATAATTTAGAAAGACTACTTGAATTGTACAATATCAATCACATGGATAATAATAGCAGCTCATACTTATTGAAGCCCTGTTATTCAACATTAATGTAATCATTTTATATACATTAATTTATTTACTTTTTTTTAAGTTAGAGGAGGGGAAATATTGAGACAGACTCCACATGCACCCTGACCAGGATCCACCCAGCAACCCTTGTCTTGGGCTGATGCTCAAATCAACCAAGCTATTTTTAGCAGCTGAGGCTGGTGCTTGGACCACCTGAGCTAACCTCAGTGTCCAGGGCTGATGCTTGAACCAATCAAGCCACTGGTTGCGGGAGGGAAAGAGGGAGAGAAGGAGAAGAAGGAAGGGGACAGAAGCAGATGGTCACTTCCCTTGTGTGCCTTGCATTGAACCTAGAACATCTATATGCCAGACCAATGCTCTGTCAACTGAGCCAACTGACCAGGGCCAATTCATTTACTTCTTACAACAACTGTATGAGTAGGTACAGTTATCCTATCTTTTTTTCTCTTTTTAAGTTAAATTTATTGTAGTAACATTAATAAAATTATATAGGTTTCATATGCACAATTCTATAATACATCATCTGTATATTGTATTGTGTGTTCACCACCCCAAGTCAAGTCTCCTCCTATCACCATTTACATTCCATCTTAAATATAAGTAAATAGTGACTAATGGCTAGTAAGTGGCAGAGCTGAGTTTCAAAATTAGATTCATTTAAGTGCAAAACCCTTGATCTTAATCTTCATCTTATTACACTTCAGAAACATACATTTTAAGCTAAGTTGAATCAATAAGTAAAAGTCGGTTATTGTAGGACATGGATTTTTGTCACTCTTGACAACAGACATATGTGACATTTCAACTGCTGGCAACAGGTCTTTAAGTGTTCTTCTTAAAAATGCAAATTTGTACTCCTAGAAAGATAACATGTAAAAATAAATATTTTCAAGTTCTTAACATGTATGTCTTTGCTAAATCTTAAAGGAATGGAACAAAGGATAGATACATTTTGATAAGGTTAAGGAGTGACAGGTATAGAATTAGGAAGGGGCAAGACAAAGCAGGGGTAGAGGTAGGGAGTAGGCAGCATCAAAAAACTGGATATGTGTGGTGGGGCCTCCTATATTAGGACAGATAATATCTTACAGCAACATAGTTTTGCACAAGGTCATTATTGCTGCTTCTAAAAAAATTTCAATGGTACATCATTAGGAAGTATGATAAAACTGATTTGTGTGAAGTCAAAAAATATACTAGCTGATGTGAACAGTGACTGAGATATAATTTCTGTTGTCAAAGAGTTTATAATCAAGGAAGTAATTTTTCTCCTTTCCACACCTGTTTTTTTCCCCTATTCTTTACCTAATATCAGAAGACTTTTATCCATAATTACTTGCAACATATGATTTTGAATTAGCCTTATACCCAGGACAGGGACGTTAATAAAATTGATTGCTAATTAGTGTTGTTGCTCTTTTTATTGCTACATTTTTAAATCTAAGACTTGCCCAGATATGAGTCATTCATGAAACTTAACTGCAATTTTAGTTAAATACTTAGTTACCATCATCATACTGCTAATAATTATAAGAATGATGATGCTTATCATCATAATAATAAACTGAAGTGGTTTTAGGGTTAGAAATGTGAGTCTAAAAATGAGATCTTCATGGTCTGCATTTATCCTACATCAATAATTTTGCATCAGATTTGCTCAATTTACAAATCAAAAATAGATTTTTCTGTCAGCAAAGATCAGTCTTGTATCTGAAAATCAAGCACAGCTTGTACATCATCATTAACCATAAAGGCTCTGAAATCAGAACCTTGCTGCCAATTTTGTTGATGATGCATAAGAAGAAATGGAGTACAGCTGGCTCTTCTGTCCTGTGCTAGCTCTGCAGAACTGACATTAGTGAGAAATCTGTTTGTTTTTTGTTTCGGGAAATTAAAAAGCTATGACTAACATGAAGCAGAGGGAACAGATATGTCTGGGTAACAAACAGGTGCCATTTTTATTTTTAAGTTTATTGTTTTCTTGCAGATTCACCTCGATTACTGCTATAGTACTTTAATTTGACCAATGATAATCACTTTGAAAAGCTATGTGACACTTCTTCTAAAAGAAGTTTCTGCACCTAGAGTAGTCCCCCTTTTCTGATAAATAGAGATCCAATTACAAATTATTTATATTTTAAAATCCATTATAATATAATTTTCTTAATGATTATTCTTTATAATAAAGTGTTTACAGGCAAATTGTACCCCTAAATATAGATTTGCTGACATATGACATAAGAATGGGCATTTCCTATGGTTTAGGCACAATTTTAATGCCTTAATTGTGAAGAAATAAACCAGCTTCTAAATATTACCTCAAAATGAGGAAATGAGAGAATTTTCAAACATGGCAGCATTAAAATAATGGCATAAAACTAAATTCTAAACCCATAATTCTATTGGAAGTTTGATGAATCAAGGAGATCCTTACTCTCTTTTCCAGAAAAGCATTAAACATGCTGTACCTATGTGGAGCTAAGTAAGAACTGAGCACACACACAGTAATTGTCACTACTTCAGGAAATCCAGTGAAAACAATCTTAAAGATCTTTTTAAGACAGAAAATTATGGGGAGGAAGAGAAAAATTAAACAGCAATATATATTTCTTGAGATTTTATTTATTGATTTTACAGAGAGTAGAGGAGTAAGAAGTATAGTTCTTCACTTTAGTGTTCAATGCATTATCCACTGTGCCACACAGGCCAGGCAACAGCAACATACTTTTAAATATTGGAAAATAGGTGGATGAAACCTGACTTACTTAGCAGATCCCAGAGAGTGGAAACTAAGCTGATCATGGGGAAAGCTGAGAATCATCCCCATTAACACAGCAGAATCCTCAAAAGAATAGGTAGTGCTGGAAAATACTGGACCTGAAAGTGAAGGAGGGAAAATCGGTGCTAAACAAGGTTTGCGTGAAAGCTGGACGAAGAAGCAATGATTTCCTTCCCAACTCAATACCACTGGGAGACTGAGTCTCCTCACCTTGGAATAAGTCAATGGTTTCATTCTGGATGGAAGGAGACCAGGCACAGTTGAAGATATGAATATTCTATTGAAAACAACCCCTCAAACTGCTCCCTACACTTGTTTCCAGGACACTGGCAGCCAGATTTCAACCTGCCAAGAAGGAGCTAGGTGGGCTTTTCTTTGGTAACCTAACCATCCAAGTAGGAAACACATAAATATACTGCCAATAAGGAGGGATGCCCCACAAACAGCCTTCGTAGATCACCTGCAGTAAAGCTCAAGGTGGTTAGCCCCATGTGCACACATACATTCAGAACTCTCAATCAATCTTTAGTCTTTAATTCTTAATCAAGAGCAGAAAATCAAAGATTGCAAATTTCTGAGGAAATCTCTAACATGAAAAAGGGAGACCAAACAAACAAGAAATCAAATGCAACTTGTAGGAAATGGATATCATTATACAAGGAAAAATAAATTTATATACTTATACATATACTCATATACATATATATACATATAAACATATATATTACCACTTTATATATTCAGAGAATTAAGATTTTATAGCCTTGAAAAATGGAACATTCATAAAACTCTTGAAAGAAAATATATATAGTGGTATAAATTTAAAATGTGGCTTGACCAGGTGGTGGTGCAGTGGATAGAACATAAGTCTGGGACACTGAGGACCAAGGTTCAAAACCCTGAGATCACTGGCTTGAGTCTGGGTTCACCAGCTTGAGTGCAAAGTTGCCAACTTGAATGTGGGATCATAGACATGACCTCATGGTCACTGGACTGAACCCAAGGTTGCTGGCTTGAGCAAGGGTTCACTGGTTCAGCTGGAGCCCCTCAGTTCAGGAACATATGAGAAAGCAATCAATGAACAACTAAAATGCTAAAACTATGAATTGATGCTTCTCAGCTCTTTCTCTTCTTCTCCGTCTGTCCCCATCTATGTCTCTCTCTTTTGCAAAAAAATAAAAATAAAATGAAAAATAGTAGACACCAATGTTTATAGCAGCATTATTCACAATTGCCAAAATATGGAAACATACCAAACATTCACTGACAGAAGAATGGATAAATAAAACGTGTTATAGACATACAATGGAATATATTATTCAGCGTTAAAAAGCAATGAAATTCTGACACATTTTTTCCCCCGCATTTTTTGCATTTTTCCGAAGCTGGAAACGGGAGGCAGTCAGACAGACTCCCATATGCGCCTGACCAGGATCCACCCGGCATGTCCACCAGGGGGCGATGCTCTGCCCCTCTGGGGCGTCACTCTGTTGCATCCAGAGCCATCCTAGCGCCTGAGGCAGAGGCCACAGAGCCATCCTCAGCGCCCGGGTCATCTTTGCTCCAATGGAGCCTTGATTGCGGGAGGGGAAGAGAGACACAGTGAGGAAGGAGAGGGGGAAGGGTGGAGAAGCAGATAGGCGCTTCTCCTGTGTGCCCTGGCCAGGAATCAAACCTGGGACTCCTGCACACCAGGCCGACGCTCTACCACTAATCCAACCGGCCAGGGCCTCTGACACATATTTTTACATGGATGACCCTTGAAGACATTATAGTAAGTGAAATAAGCCATATACATATGAAAAAATATTATATAATTTTATTTATATGAGACAAGTATCATCTATCAAAGTCAGAGAGAAAAAACAACATGGTGTTTGCTGGGAGGCTTGGTGAAGGGAGAAACAAGGAGCTATTATTTAATGGGTCTAGAGTTTCAGTTTGAGAGAATGATAAAGTTCTGGAGACCAGTGGTGAGGATGGTTACACAACATTATGAACGTACTTAAAAGACAATGAACTGTAACCCCAAAATTGCTTAAAATAGTCAATTTTGTTATAAATATTTTGCCACCATAAAAATAAACAAAAAACAGAAGCATATAAGAATATCAGTTGAAAAAAAATTCAGAAATTTTCTCAAAAAATACAGCACAAACAAAACAAAATGAAGAAGACCAGAAAAGGCATGGGAAAACTGGAGCACAAGTCCAAGCATTACATAGTTTTCAGAAATAAGAAAAAAATTAAGAAGAAATTATCAAAATAATTTGAGAAAATTTCCCACAATTATAAGACATTAATTTCCAGTTGAAATCTTATCCAGTGATCAATATAATCGATGAAAATAAAATCACATCAAGGCATATCATTGGAAAATTTTAGAACACTGACAGCAAAGAAAAGGTCACAAAACTTTTCAGAGGGGAAGAATTGTGGCAGAAATCACAATAACATTGTATTTTGTAATAATGAGATTGGAGCAATGCCTATAAGTTTTTGAAAAAGAAGTATTTCCCACCTATAACTGTATTACTAGCCAAACTATTAATTAGATGAGAGGGAATAAAAAGATTTTCAGAAATGCAAGGCTTTCAAATAATTTCTTCCAAGACACTCTTGCTATGGGTCTATTGCAGGGGTTGGGAACCTATGGCTCACAAGCCAGATGTGGCTCTTTTGATGGCTGCATCTGGCTCACAGACAAATCTTCAATAAAAAAGTAATAACGTTAAAAATATAAAACATTCTCATGTACTACAATCCATTCATTTCCTACTGCTCATGTTCATGGTTGCGGGTGGCTGGAGCCAATCACAGCTGTCCTCTTGGACAACACCAAATTTTTATTGGATAATGCATAATGTACACAGGTCATTGTGAGGTCAGGAAGTAAACTTCCCTCCTTTTAATCAAGTAGTCAGCTAGCTAATTGCAGAAACCCTTTTGACAAAGAAGATGGCTAAAAGAAAAAAAGATGAGGAGTATCGTACTTTTCAGCAGGAATGGACAGAGAAATTCGCCTTTGTGGAGAGAGCATGTTCTGCAGTGTGTCTAATATGCAATGATAAAATTGCATCGATGAAATGGTCAAATATAAAGCGGCACTTCGACATATGCCAATACTACATTTGCATCAAAATATCCAGCAGGGGACAGCGGGAAGAAAACATGTCGAGAGCTACTGTGCAGAGTGCAAGCTAGTCAGCAGCAACTTCGTGTTTGACCCAACAAGGTGACTGGAATTTGGCTAGCTTTGCTGGTGCTTTAGCAATTGTGAGAAATAGAAAGCCATTCATAGATGGGGAGTATGCCAAAACATTCATGCTTGATGTTGCCAATGAACTTTTTGACAACTTTTCGGATAAAGACAAGATAATCAAATGAATAAAAAACATGCCTCTGTCAGCAAGAACTGTTCACGATCATACCATCATGATGGCAAATCAAATTGAGGCAACACAAGTGAAGGACGTAAATGCAGCACCATTCTTTTCTCTTGCTTTAGATGAGTCAACAGATGTAAGCCATTTATCTCAGTTCAGCATGATTGCAAGGTACAATATCGGTGACACACTATTTGAGGAAAGTCTTGCTGTTTTGCCTATGAAAGAGACAACAAGAGGGGAGGATTTATTCAAGTCTTTCACTGAGTTCATTAAAGAAAAAAATCTACTGTTGGATAAACTTATTTTGGTGTGTACTGATGGTACTCCATGCATGGTGGGGAAAAACAGAGGATTCCTAGCACTTCTTCATGAACATGAAGAGACCCATCCTAAGTTTTCACTGCATCCTACATCAGGAAGTGCTTTGTGCTCAGATGTGTGGTGAGCAGCTTGGTGAGGTGATGTCACTGATCATTCAGGTGGTCACCTTTATTGTTGCCTGAGCTTTAAATGATCGCCAGTTTAAAACACTGCTGGATGAAGTTGGGAATAATTATTCTGGTCTGCTTCTGCACAGCAATGTGCATTGGTTGTTAGGAGGGAAGGTGCTCAGCCATTTTGTGGCTTGTCTGAGTGAAATCCAGACTTTTCTTGAAATGAAAAATGTCAAGCATCCTGAGTTAGCTAAGACTGAGTGGCTCCTGAAGTTCTACTATCTCGTGGACATGACTGAACATCTGAACCAGCTCAATGTGAAAATGCAAGGCATTGGAAATACAGTCTTATCCCTTCAATAAGCAGTGTTTGTATTTGAAAACAAGCTGGAATTCTTGATCGCCAACATTGAAACAGATTGTTTACTACACTTTGAAAAACTGGGAGAGTTTAAAGATGCATGCACAGCAAGTGACCCTGCTCAACATCTTGATCTCCAGCAGCTAGCGGGCTTCACATCTAATCTCCTGCAGTCATTCAAAGCATGCTTTAGAGAATTTTGTGAGCACACTCATCTTTTAAAGTTCATCACCCATCCACACAAGTGTGCAATGGACAGCGCCAACCTGAATTACATCCCCGGTGTCTCCGTCAGAGATTTTGAACTACAAGCTGCTGACCTGAAGGCCTCAGACATGTGGGTGAATAAGTTCAAGTCACTGAATGAAGATTTGGAAAGACTTGCACGACAGCAAGCAGAGTTGGCGAGCAAACACAAGTGGGGAGAAATGAAAAAACTTCAACCCGCGGACCAGCTGATTGTTAAAACTTGGAACGCACTTCCCATCACATACCACACACTGCAGCATGTGAGTATTGCTGTACTGACAATGTTTGGCTCTACATATGCATGTGAGCAGTCTTTCTCACATCTAAAAATGTTAAGACCAACCTACGATCACGTTTAACAGATGGAAGTCTCAACACCTGCATGAAGCTTAACCTCACTACGTATCAACCAGACTACAAAGCCATCAGCAAAACCATGCAGCACCAGAAGTCGCATTAATGGTAAGAAGTACTTTATCCATCATTAGTTAGCAACAGCATAACAATGTTATTAAAAAGAATTCAGAGGCTTATTGTACTTTAAAAGTGTTGGTCTTACATAAAATGCACACATTTACTTGTATTTAGTGTTAAATATATTGTATGGCTCTCACGGAATTACATTTTAAAATATGTGGCATTCATGGCTCTCTCAGCCAAAAAGGTGCCTGACCTCTGGTCTATTGGAAGATATATTCTGAAAAGAGAGAATGTGTGTGGATGTGGAGGAGGTGGGAAACAATAAGAAAAATAGTATAACATGGGCCAGAGGAAACAGAATCTAACTCAAAAGAAAGGAAAAGAGAAGGCCTACATAAGGATGGATTACAGAGTAACTGATGTTCACCAGGTATGAGGGGCCAGCTCCAGACTGGATCTCATCTGATTACACAACTGTTTGCAGAAGATAGTGCAGTGCTCTTCAGCTATAGCCCTACTTCCCTCCGTACTGAACAGAAAGTGGAATTATCACTATAAATGATGATGGTGTATGAGCCAATAGAAGAGTATGTTAGCAACTTAAGTGGTTACACTGAATCCTTCCAGCCATTTTTGCAAGAGACTTCTCATCCTTGTAAACTACAATGCAGGAAACAATAAATTGGCCTAAATAAATTTTCCTATATGTATGTGTGTTTATGTGTGTTGTGTGTGTGTGTGTGTGTATGTGTGTGTTAGTAAAATCTGTAAAAGAATATACAAGAAGCTAGAGACATGAATTTGCTTCTGGCAAAAGGAAGTGTGTGGTTAGGCAAAGTGTGTAGGAGGAAAACTTACTCTTCCAAATGTATCCCTTTTTTTTTCTTTTGAATTTTTCATCACAATTCAAAAATGAATAAATTACAGTCCTTCAAAAATTATAACACATAGTTTTAACCAAGAAATTCAACTTATACTTTATACTGAATAAATTTGTCCATAAGTAAAATAATGTAGGTGTGGGAATATCTTTGCATTAGCAAAAGATTGAAAACAACTGAAATGTCCATTTACTTGACATTGGTGAAAAAAATTATGCATATCTTTCCAAGGAATAGTAGTCAATCAGAAAAAAATAATTTAAAATTCCTATGTAATGATCAAAACTATCTCCAAAATAAGTTGTTACAGAAAAACAGAAGATATACATTTTTAAACATACATGTGTGCTTATATTTGCTTATCGATTAGCTCTGGGAGAAATTACAAACATTTTATATCAATGAGTTAGCTGGGAAAGAACTGAATGACAGAGGGATAAGAAAATGACAAATTGTGCTCTGCATACAACATTGTAGCTTTTGAACTTTGAGCCATTTGAATATGTTACCTTTGAAAACCAAATTGAATTATAATATTGAAAATGTGGGGCATTTTAAAATAGCCTAGATTATTTTCATCTCTATTCTTTCTTTTTTTCTCGATTGCAAAGTCAGTATGAGATCTTTCATCTAATAATAACATTCTGGTTGTAGTTCTGCAATGCTTAAGAAATAAAATCTGTTACTCCTGCTGGGATCAGAACAGTTGTCAGCATATGTGGGCAGCAGTGGGTGAAGAGCTTTTGAATTTAAGGCATGTAAAGTAAATACCAAAGTTGAATATCTTATAACGTTATTGTGATATAGGAGAAATCTTATATTAATGACATTTATGAAGACATCAGTGACGTTCTTTACGATACAGGGGAGTTCAAGATTATATATATCAGCTTTATGTCATCCATTCACTCAAGGTAGACCAGAGATATGGAAATAAAGGGGGTAATGGGGACTGCAGACGGATGTGAAAGCTGTGTCTGGGTCCTTTTTCAATGGCATGACTTACTGAGCTGGATAGAGGGGCACTTTTTCCGGTTCTTCCTTTCTCTTCTATGTGTTCACAGATTATTACGCATATTAGAAATTTGGGCATAAGCTTACTTCACAGAAGACTTTTGAAAGTGCTATATATAGCTTAAGTTCAGGAAGTTAAGTGGGCTCTGTGTGTCACTGAGCCCCTGATGTAACACAATAGGGATGAGGTGCAGAATGAAAGAGACTTGCCTCAAAATTAGTCCACTTGTATCCAAAATTTATGTTCACAAGCCCACCCTTCTGACTATCATATCCCATATTACCATCTCTACCCACCCAGATTCATCTAGGACCAGATATATTTGAAGGATTTATGGATTTATTAAAGAAGCATATTGTACAAGCCTTTTGATCACTATGTGAACATTTACTTTCCCAAATTCAACAGATTTCGAGGCCATAGCTGCTTCTACTGTGGTGCCATCTGTCTCATTACTAAAAACTTGGGTAATCTTTAAATGGGTAAATCTTTAAATGGAATTCTATTAGCATGACAAATAACTTTAATGTCACCTATTTGAATACCTAAGTTTCCAGAAGAAAGGTGCAATTTTTGATAGAAATCCTCAAGAAAGTAACAGGCAGAAAGAAGGTTTTTTATTGTAAGTATTGCTAGAGCAAAGTCATGGGCCAGCGCTCTTTAGAAAGACAACCAGGATGATGGGGTGTTGTAGAATCAGACCGCAGCAAATAAAACCACTGGTGGCAGAAGACAACAAAGGTGGCTGTTGCCAAAAACCTGTGTAAAAAATGATGAGAGTTGAAGGAAGAGGGAATAGCCAGATTTTTTGGAGGGAGTAAAGTAGGGATGTCCAGGGATTCAGCATTCAAAGGTAGAATGGACTTGAAGCTTTGATACTTTTGACAAAGTATCAGCGTGCATGTGTTGTCTTTTTTTTATAGTCCATCCCCTCCTCTCGCTCGCTGGTCTGCTCCCAAGTTGTCTGCTGTCCACAGCCCTCTCCGGGGGTCTTGCTCCCCTCCGTGCTCCTCCTCAGGCCGGCACTCATTTCCCTGATGTTTGTCAGAAGTTGGGACTGTCAGTGGAGGTGTTAGACCTCAGTCCTTGAGTTCAGCAAAGAAAGAATTTAGAGCCCAAAATTCTAGCACAAGAAGTTTATTTAGCCTTTTAGAAAGAAAGTCACAGAGGCAGAAGCAGTGAACCAGCTGGGCTGTGTGGGCACAGGAAACAAGTTATAGAGGCAAAAGGAGGGCCATTAGAATAAAAAAGCAAAGATACATGCCTGAAGAAACAAGGTGGGGAAAGGTCAGGGCATGATCTAGAGCAGGGGTCCTCAAACTATGGCCTGCGGCTACATGCGGCCCCCTGAGGCCATTTATCTGGCCCCCCACCACACTTCTGGAAGGGGCACCTCTTTCATTGGTGGTCAGTGAGAGGAGCATAGTTCCCATTGAAATACTGGTCAGTTTGTTGATTTAAATTTACTTGTTCTTTATTTTAAATATTGTATTTGTTCCCATTTTGTTTTTTTACTTTAAAATAAGATATGTGCAGTGTGCATAGAGATTTGTTCATAGTTTTTTTTTTATAGTCCAGCCCTCCAACGGTCTGAGGGACAGTGAATTGGCCCCCTGTGTAAAAGGTTTGGGGACCCCTGATCTAGAGGAGGGAGAGAGAGAACACATGCACGCTGATTTCTTTTTTTCTTTTCTTTTTTTTTCCTGAAGCTGGAAATGGGGAGAGACAGTCAGACAGACTCCCGCATGCGCCCTACCGGGATCCACCCAGCACACCCACCAGGGGCAATGCTCTGCCCACCAGGGGGCGATGCTCTGCCCCTCCGGGGCGTCACTCTGCCCCTCCGGGGCATCACTCTGCCCGACCAGAGCCACTCTAGCGCCTGAGGCAGAGGCCAAGGAGCCATCCCCAGCGCCCGGGCCATCTTTGCTCCAATGGAGCCTTGGCTGCGGGAGGGGAAGAGAGAGACAGAGAGGAAGGAGGGGGGTGGGTGGAGAAGCAGATGGGCACTTCTCCTATGTGCCCTGGCCGGGAATTGAACCCAGGTCCCCCGCACGCCAGGCCGATGCTCTACCGCTGAGCCAACCGGCCAGGGCCATTTTTTAATTTAATTTAATTTTATTTATTTATTTTTAGAGAGGAGAGAGACAGAGAGGGAGAGAGAGGAGAGAGAGAAGGGGGAGGAGCAGGAAGCATCAACTCCCATATGTGCCTTGACCAGGCAAGCCCAGGGTTTTGAACCGGCAACCTCAGCATTTCCAGGTCGACGCTTTATCCACTGCACCACCACAGGTCAGGCATGATTTCTTCGTCTTAAGGGTTTTTATCTGTTTTCTAAAGATAGGAATTTTAGGGGAGGTCTCAGGAGGATCTCAACGGAATATTTTTCAGCTTTCCAGGCGTGTCCTTTCAGGGTCACGGTCTCCACTGATTGGTTGGCGCTAAGGTAGGGGTGTCATTGGTCATTGCATCTGATTCTGGTGTCAGCCATGGCATTGCTTTTTCTCGTTTTCCTGCTTTTCTGGGCCTGGAGCCGAAACAGAACTGAAGCTTAGTTGTTATCTTTAAGTTTAACCAAAACTCTCTCTGTGGTCAGCAGACCTGTAACTTTGTTCCTGAGATTATTTGATGCTGATTAGAACCTCATTGTCCTGAGGGCTTAATGCTTAAGGGAGTGTTCATGCAAGGGAGAAGGCGGCTAGTAGGTAAGGGTGCTGGATGGGGCCACTTCGAATCAGCTGTCTTAGTTTCCCCATTCCACTTGCCAAGGAATTTTCCTAGCTTCTTACTATCCTGCCTCAGGACCACAAAACCAGCCTTGGAGAGCTGTGATGTACAGATCATACTTCTCCATGTTGTTCTTTTCCTTGATTGTCCCGTACCCTTACCACATGAGTCTATGAAAGTGTTAACAACAACTGAAGGCTAGCCAGAAATAAAGGGAACTACAACATAGAGGAAAGACAAAAATCTGTTCAGTAAATGAAGCTTTCTCAAGTCACTATTGGTCAATGGAAGGAAAAGCTACTACAATCACAGATACAGATAATTGAAGTCTATGCTGTATTTGTCAGATGATTCACTTCCCATGACAAACCCAGATGCTAGAACCATGACCTCATGGGGCTGCTTTGCCAAGACTACCTTGATTCTTCTTGGGCAACACTTCCAGTATCAGGTCCCAGCTCCCTGTTCATTCTATTTCTCTCGCCTTCTATGTGCCCATGGGGATCCTCTTTTGAGTTTCAGGGAAATCATTTTTCCCTCTGAACTTCTTCAAATACTTAAGCTATGTGCTGGGAATTTAGGACTTTATTAAACAAAGCCAAAAATACTCAATACAAAAATCCTTTTGTTTGCCCACCACCCCTTTTGTCTCTTCTGGAGACAATGAGCATCTAGCAGGAGACTAGCTTATAGGCATGGGGAGGGAGGAGAGAAGCAACAGCAGAAAATACAAGGAGAAAAAGAACATAGGCACAATTTAGATTTCAAAATATTATCCCAAAATTTACATACATGATATTCAAGTTAGTTATACAAAAAGTTAAAAAGAATTGTTTTTCTTCTTTTCTCCCTCTAGGACATGAGGAGGCAGAGAAACCACTGGCAAATAAGCTGGTGAATGAGTGGGTCTTACAGAAGCTGTGGTGGAGAAATTAAGCCTTGACAGGTATCATATGCCAACCTTACTTTTAGAAGAAATATAAGCATCAGTCTCTGCTAAGTATCAGCTTTGTTCTGGTTAATGAACAGTAAAGTATATATTTTTGGTTTACAGTTATGAATATTATGTCCATGGAAAGTTGATTTTAAAAAATTTGTTGGTTTTCTTTCTGCTTTTCTGTGGGCTGAACCTTTTATTGTTTTTAAATAGCACATTTTTAAAAAGAATGTCCAGCAAAATAAAATCAAGAAATAACAGTTTTCCATATATATCAGTGGTAGTCAACCTGGTCCCTACCACCCACTAGTGGGTGTTCCAGCTTTCATGGTGGGTGGTAGCAGAGCAACCAAAGTATAAATAAAAAGATAGATTTAACTATAGTAAGTTGTTTTATAAAGATTTATTCTGACAAACTTAGCGAAAATCCAACATAAAGTACTTGGTAAGTAATTATTATTATATGCTTTAACTTGCTGTAACTCTGCTTTATAAATTTTATAAAGTAAAGTTACTTCCCTACTTTATAAATCACCATTACTGTGGAACCGGTGGGCGGTTAGAAGATTTTACTATTAACAGAGATACAAAAGTGGGCGGTAGATGTAAAAAGGTTGACTACCCCTGAGGCCCTGGCTGGTTGGCTTAGTGGTAGAGCGTCGGCCTGGCGTGCAGAAGTCCTGGGTTTGATTCCCGGCCAGGGCACACAGGAGAAGCGCCCATCTGCTTCTTCACCCCTCCCCCTCTCCTTCCTCTCTGTCTCTCTCTTCCCCTCCCGCAGCGAGGCTCCATTGGAGCAAGGATGGCCCGGGCGCTGGGGATGGCTCCTTGGCCTCTGCCCCAGGCTCTAGAGTGGCTCTGGTCGCAACAGAGCGACGCCCCGGAAGGGCAGAGCATCGCCCCCTGGTGGGCAGAGCATTGCCCCCTGGTGGCCGTGCCGGGTGGATCCCGGTCGGGCGCATGCGGGAGTCTGTCTGACTGTCTCTCCCCGTTTCTAGCTTCAGAAAAATACAAAAAAAAAAAAAAAAGGCTGACTACCCCTGATATATATCTTCCAATAATGTATGCATGTAGTCAGGTTCCAACTAGAAAAACAGAAATAGTGCTACGTATTCAACGAAGGGAAAACTTAATTCATGTAATTTGTGAAACAGGTAACAGAAGAGCTGAGAAACCAAAAGAAGGACAGTGATTTTTAATGTGATAAAGCCACTGAACTAAAGGAATAAAGGGAAAAGGCCTTGTTACTGAAGTGCATGCTGGGTCAGGAATCATGGGACACTTGGCAGGAACATGGGGGTGGGGTGGGGGGAATACTCTGCAGTTCCCATCCTCCAACTCTCCCCTTTCCCACTGTTTCTTCCTGTCTGTCAGACCCAGCTGGCAGCCCCAGCAGCCATCCCTAAGGAATGTAGATCAGTACCCTGTAGCATACATGAGAGACCGAAAAGAAGAGCCAGGAACAGGTCAGAGGGCAAACAGGCCTAGGACTTTGAACCCTCACAAAGAATGTTTTTAAATTCACCATTTAAAAATCCTGGTTTGATGGTATAATTTACACTTCAAGATCAAAGTTGTTCTCAATAGATCCTATCAATGAGTTATCAAAGTCTGCAGTTTTTTGGGATGAACCATTAAAATCAAGACAACCTGGTCAGAACAAGCATTTATGTATCAATATATAATATATGTTCATATTTTGAACTGATGCTGGGCGCCTCGTTAATTTTGCTAACTTTATTTTCTTTTAACTTTTTATAAGAACACAGCTGTCTTAATTTCTTGGCTTTTCAAATGCTTCTAGCTTTAGAACCTCGGTTGTTCCTTTCCCTTTATCTGGAATACTGAGAATCCCTCATTGCTTTTCTTGTTAGTCTTCTATTTATCCATTTGAAAGTTACTGAGATTTGCTTATACCCTAACTTCAATGATATTTTCCAAAATGAATTTTCTATTGCCAAAACTATATTGCACAGGACATGGCAAATATTTGCGCTCATTCCTTTGAAGCCTCAACCTGGCTGGCACCAGTCTCTAAATAAAGATTAGAATTAACTGACTAATAAGGCAAGAGTACACAGTACTTTCTTCAATAAAATTTTCAATACTGTTACTATAGAGGAGTCTTTCCAAAAGATTTAACCTCAGGTGGACAGAAACTTTGAAAATATTGAGAAATAGCCACATTCTAAAATCATCACTGTACTTGAAAAATTGTAATAAGCTATCAAGGAGTCCCACTTGAAGGATTTTCCATATTTTCAGTCTCTATGTCACAAATTTTAGCATGACAGTTTTATTTTTTCTTTGTTTTGAAGAATTTTCCCCCCCACTGTACTTCTACTGGTCCTAGAGCCAAGCTTTGTTTCCCAGTTTTAAAACTAGTAATGTTTCCATTTTAGCCTGTGTATTCTAATTCTCATTTTGTTAAGCTTTTCCAGGTAAAGATGATGGCTAATGGAGCTGACCACATTAAAAACAGATAAGAAATAAGGAAATGAGTTTTGACTTAAAACTATGTGAGAAACTGAAAGTGTCAGTGAAAGAAAAATATCTTTCTAAGCTGCAGAAGGAACTTGAAGATGAAACTAAATTAGAGATACCAAACATTTTATGGAAAAGGGAGACAGATGTGCTTTTGGAATCAGGAAAATACTGGTTAACTTTTAGTTGTGATCACACTTTGATCGTGCCTATGTGAAGCAAATGTTTTGGCTCTAAACGTGTTTCTGCTGTTTTTATGTTTTCTGCCTTCATCAACCTGGAGACAGGAGACTTAGACAGATTCTGACACTCTGATGAAGTTCAATCAGAAGAAGACTTTTGCCTGCCCCACAAATACCACTAATTGATGAACACTTCAGTGTCTTTTGACTGAAAACTTCCTGCTCCTAAAGATCTCACAAGCCAGATGGGGGCAAAAATGGAGAAAGTGGTCCTAGTACCTTTTGCTATCCATAATTCATTCACTCACATAAAAGAACAAGGTGTTGGAAAGGGCCTAAGGCATCATCAGATTGTAATGACATCTGCTGTCATGTAAATAAAGTATATAGTTTTAATGGTCTAGTTGAATTCATTGTTTTTCTGAACTGGCCTTAATATAGTTTCTTTATGTAAAATGTACAAAATAATAAATTGTCAGGAGCTAAACTGTTCTTCTACATTTGGTTATCCTTTTCCCACAAGACACTGGTTGCTCCTATTAGTAATCTCATACCTGAAAACAATTAATGTTCTTTGGTGTCCTAGAATGCTAGAGTTCAAAGGGGCTTAGAAACTATCAGTCCTTCATTTTGAAGATAAGTAAACTGAGGCAGAGAGAGGTTCTGATTTCTGCAAGGTGGCACAGAGGTACAATGAAGATATATTAAAACCCCAATTCTCTAGTCTTCCAACTCCCAGTCCAGTGAAGCTTTCACTAAACCATTCTGTCTCCATTGTGAACCATTTCTCCAGCCCTTTCACTTACCCTAATCCATGCCAGTTTACATAAAAACTCTGCTCCCGTGGGCAAGTTATATGTTAGCATATCAGAAAATTTGGAGTACATATATCCGAGGCATTTTGCTCAGGAGGAGAGATTATTTTACTCGTCTCTCTCTTTTTTTTTAATTTTTTTTTTTTTTTTTTTTTTTTTTTTCTGAAGCTGGAAACGGGGAGAGACAGTCAGACAGACTCCCGCATGCGCTCGACCGGGATCCACCCAGCATGCCCACCAGGGGGCGATGCTCTGCCCCTCCGGGGGGTCACTCTGCCGCGACCAGAGCCACTCTAGCGCCTGGGGCAGAGGCCAAGGAGCCATCCCCAGCGCCCGGGCCATCTTTGCTTCAATGGAGCCTTGGCTGCAGGAGGGGAAGAGAGAGACAGAGAGGAACGGGGGTGGGGGTGGGGGTGGAGAAGCAAACGGGCGCTTCTCCTCTGTGCCCTGGCCGGGAATTGAAACCGGGTCCCCCGCACGCCAGGCCAACGCTCTACCGCTGAGCCAACCAGCCAGGGCCTTTTACTCATCTCTTGATGGACCTGCACCTTAACAGGCAGAAGTGTCAGGATGTCGGGCAAAATTGCCTAAGTATGAAAGCTAGAGCAGAAAGTCCCCATACAAAAAAAAATTTACCTATAGAGAAAGCCCCTTTTAAATGGCAGCCTTGATGAAAGTCTAGAACGGTTCAAAGATTACAGACTTTTGGAAAATTCAAATGTGGTATATTCAAGGCCTATGCTATGGCCAAAAAGACACTCAAAATGCTCTGGGACTAAGCATGAGTTTTGGAATCCATGCCCACACTGCTTCTTCGAAGGGGCACCCTTTCCACAACTCCACAAATTAAATGAGTAACGTGGGCCTAACCTCCAAAAGCCTAGACAAATAATTTAGGTGGAGTTTGAGAAGAAGAAGAAGGATAGGGTCCAGATATACAGTGGGATGTAAGCTGAACTCCATGAGATGCGAACTCACACATATACTTTACCATGCTCGATTAGGGCAGTTAAGATGCAAGTTTTGTTTTGTTTTGAATTGAAGATTTTTACTAGCACACACAGCTAACCTGGAACTAGAAAGCGTGCTGGAGAGTGGAGGAAGCATCCAGAGGTTTCAATCACTCTTAAGTACAGCGACCCCCCGCTCAATTCGTCGCCAAGGCCCCCTGCCCCGTCCTGTCTCCCGGTGTGGAAGTAATCCCCACTCGGCCTCGACCCTCAGGTCCCACCAAGATGGGAGGACGCCGGCTCGGCGCTGCGCTCCACACTCGCGTGCGGCTCCGTACGGGGCGCGCCCGACGGGGCGGGCGGGGGAGGCTGGGAGAACCGCGGGCGAGCGGTTTATTGTTCCCTCACCCCCTCCTCCCGCGCCTGGCCCGGCGTCACTGGAAAGGCGCCCGAGCCGCGCGGCGGCGGGTTATTTATAGCGCGGGCTGCGCGCGCGTCACGGAGCCCTGCCCGGCTGACGGGGCCGCTGACGCGCTTGGCCGCGGGGCCCAGTCCGCGGGGCTGCGCGTCGGGAGCCGGCGACAATGGGCTTCTGTGTGTGCAGCTGCGGCCGCCGCCGGGGGCCGGCGGAGGGGGGCTGGTGGCCTCTCCCCGACCCCCGCCCGCCCGCCCGCGGTCGCCCGAAACGTGACCGGCCTTTTCTGCCCCTGGCCGTGACCGGCCCCCGCTGCTTTTTTTTCTTTTTTAAAAAAGTATCAGTATATTCGCTTTGGCCAAGCGTTCGCTTCCACTTAATCCGCTTTCCTGGTCTTCTCCTCAACTTGGTGAGAAAGGGGGAGACTTCAGCCGGCCGGGGGCAACCACTTTGTGCGTCCCGGGAGCGGGAGCCACACAAGGCGCAGCCAGCGGGGGATGCGTTGACCGAGGGGCAGGGAGCGCCGGGCAGGTAAAGTATCTCGGACCCGAGTGGGGGTTCCTGTTTGGGTGGGGGAGGGGATCTGGGGTGGCTATGAGCGCCGGGCCGCCCTTCTGGGACTGCTGTCGCCCCGCTCCTCCGCCCACGGCCGGCTCGCAGAAGCCAGTCTGGGTGTGTAGCGCAATGAGCGAAAGAGAAACTTCTGCGCGAGTGACTACGTGAGGCTCCTCCCGAGAGGCCGAGTTGATAGAGGACACCCCCTCGCTCCCCTCCGCTGCCTCTCCGCCCCTCCCCCGCCCCTCCCACCGCCGTCCTGGACTTCAGAGTCCTCCCTCCCGCGGGATCTGTCCTTCTGCGCCCCCGCCCTGCGGAAGGAGGGGCTGGCGAGGCTTTTTAGGGACTTCCTGGGAAGCGGAGACCGGCTCTGAACCCTCCCCTTTCAGCTGCCGAGAGCTGGAAAGCTTGCTCTGGAGCCTCTTGCACGTGACAGGCAGGCAGAGAACTTGCTGTGCCTTCTAGGAAATTGCAATCGATTTGTAATGCAG
This sequence comes from Saccopteryx bilineata, assembly GCF_036850765.1. Taxonomy (NCBI): domain Eukaryota; kingdom Metazoa; phylum Chordata; class Mammalia; order Chiroptera; family Emballonuridae; genus Saccopteryx; species Saccopteryx bilineata. The sequence continues at coordinate 81,324,920 of NC_089494.1, forward strand.
TTTCGCTAATTGGGAGTTCAAAATTAAACTTTAATAAAGCATTTGTGTCGTCTCGTCTAATTGTGAAAGCTTCCATCCGTCCTGGTAGATAGACTTTAAGTCTCAAGTTAATGGCGCTAAGCTAGATCCCCCCCCCCCCCCCCCCCCCACACACACCCTCCACCCCAACCCGTACAACTCTGTCAGCCGGCGTCGGCGCAGCTGGATTTCCGTAAGGTACAGATGTTGCTAATGGCAGCTTAAGCACGGATGGGCAGATAGCATACGGAATGCAACATGTTGCCATATGGTTCTTTTAGCCTTTCACCTCCAGGGATGTCAATCACATATATATTGGAAAGAACTTAATGACTCTCTGGACAGCAAAATGAATTACCTGCTACAATTTATATCCCTTGACCTGATACGTTATGACAACAGGAAGATAGCATCGCATAATTTCTGTGGTATACATTGAACTATAGAGCCACTTTTCAAATTCTATAGCATACATTTGTAGTTTGAGCGGCTCTTTCAATCATTCTGGTTGTAAAATCTGTTTCTGTATTGCCTTTGCCCTCCTATCTCTGGGTGATACAAAGTTTATAAAGTTTAGCAAAACTGTAGTCTTGGAAATTGCCAAATAGCCCTCCAAATAGTAATCGATGAGGGTATGGAGAAATGAGAAGTATGATCTCCAAAGCTAGTTATTTAAGAGTTGGCAATCTTAGGAACACCACTTTTGGAACGCAGAAAATTAAAGGACTCCTATGAAAAGTAGGTGTTCTGTGAGTCGTTTCAATAATAATGCCTAAATCCACTTATTAAGTATCTGAAATTCAGTTTTTTAAATTACTTAAATCATTCTTGAACTTAGGAAAGTAAATTACAGAAAACAGTGCTGAGAAATAAGAAATGTAAGAAAGATAAGGAGGACCTCAGCAAGCCAAATTCTATACACACATCCCCCACACACTGTGTGTATACTTAGAGTTGAATCACGTGGGTGGTGGTACTGGTCATTTGTTCCTTCCAACACCTCCCGATATGTCAGTGACAGCATACTGAAGTTACTGTTCAGATCCTAGTGGAATGACTGTAAAATTTCACAAGTCTTATTTTTACACAACTTGGTGACTAATAATATATTTAATTTATTACCTCTAATTTCAGATGATAAACATGGTTGTTCTTTACTGTATTCTTCCTTATACTTTCACGAATGCAGAGAGGTAACACTGAAAAAACAAGAAAGGGTAAAAAAAGTAAAATGACTCCTATGACATTTTTTATTTTTACACCTATTAAGGGATATCTGAAAGCTATAAATTTTGCTTCCAACAATATGGGAACCACATAAATTTATGTGAATTGATAGGCTAGCAAAATACAAAAAACAGTCTAAGAGTATATATTTTTAGCCATGTTAAATTTCAGAAAGTTAACATGTCCTTTCGATGTAATATTTACAAGATAATATTTCCTCATTTTTCTCCTTTTCTGATGGCTGATAATTTGTTACTTAGTGCTTTAGTGCAATAATTTTGATAATTATTATCTAATATATTTTGTGTATGCGTATAGCAGAAAATGTTATACAAAAACACATTAAGATAGATCTGAGTTTTGGCAACTTTTCCAGGGGTTGTTTTTGGTAATCTTTTAATGGCTGAGGTCTTATTTCTGTGGCATCAGCACTCAAGGAAGTTTAACCTCAATCAGTAGTGAGCTTGTCAATAATGACTCCATCTCCATGACTTCTGAATAGACTGTGTGTACTTCAATCAGTCACATAGAACTTGTCTTATAAAGTTGTTATTGTCATGAACAGATATGACAGCCTTTTGTTAGGCCCTGATGTTCCTCTTCAAAAGCCAGGCAAAAGTCCTGCTTTGCTTCATTTCAGATTTTGAGTCTTTTAGTAAATAAAATCCTAAGCAGCACTATTTGCTTTTTCTCAAGTTATAACATTACATATAGTTGATGAATAATTTGGGGCACTTTTATAGACACAAATTATGTATATTTTTGGTATACATGTACAGTAATTAAACCAAGATATTTATCATGCATCATGACTTTTATTTTAAATGAAAATATGATGGATTTCCATTGTTACTCTAAATTAGGTGGCTGGCTGCCAAGGTGAGCCCAGTAGCTGGAAAGTACTAGCATTGTTATCATTGTTATTGTCTAAAAGGGAACTTGCCTTGCCTTTCTTTTTCCCTCCCTCCCTCCCTCCCTTCCTCTCCCTCCTCTCCCCTCCCCTCCCCTCCCCTCCCCTCCCCTCCCCTCCCCTCCCTTCCTCCTTCTTTCCTTTCTCCCTCCCTCCCTCCCTCCTTCCCTCCCTCCCTCCCTCCCTCCCTCCCTCCCTTCCTTCCTTCCTTCCTTCCTTCCCTCCTTCCTTCCTTCCTTCCTTCCTTCCTTCCTTCCTTCCTTCCTTCCTTCCTTCCTTCCTCTCCCTTCCCTCCTTCCTCCCTTCCTTCCTCCCTTCCTTCCTCCCTTCCTTCCTCCCTTCCTTCCCCTCCCTCCCTCCCTCCCTCCCTCCCTCCCTCCCTCCCTCCCTCCCTCCCTCCCTCCCTTCCTTCCTTCCTTCCTTCCTTCCTTCCTTCCTTCCTTCCTTCCTTCCTTCCTTCCTTCTTCCATTCCTCCCTCTTTCAATTTTACCTTTTCATGTTGCTAGTCTGAGAATTAGCTTGAATATGAAAACTTCTGGAAAAGTGTTTGAACTGGCCAAGAAAACTTTCACAAGTGTTTTTGGTTGCCTGCTGGCTTACACATTTATCTTGAACTAGTATGTTTATTTTAACTGAAAAAAATGGGAAATACTTTTAGAACAAGGTATCTCCCCTATGTTCTAAGTAATTTTAATTGTGATGTCATCTTAGCTGCTTTCTTGAGTTTTTTGTTTTTGTTTTTTTTACTCACAAGTGTATTTTAAAGCATTTAAAATAAGGCAGATTTATGCATCTCTCAAGGTATTATGGGACAGGTTATGGACAGGCATCAAGCCTGTAACAAACTTCATTTGAGTGAGTGGGGGAGGGTAGAGGGCCTGTAAGAAAGAATATATAGTCCCACTGCAGTAGCCATGTTTGTTTTTTAAATTTAAACCCATATTGCTGCGTTAGAAACTTGTTTTTTTCTTTTATAGTATTTCAGAAAGAATACTCCCATACAGTATTCATAAAGAATTTTTGAAAACTGTCAATCTGTAAATATTTAACCAGCTAAGCAGGAAGCAGTCTTTTCTTCTCAGCTATGTATGCAGCTTTGTGTTTATCTGGGTTAGTGTGAGTGCCGTGTAAATACTACACAGAATTTTGATTTGGTTCTCCTTACTTTGACTGATTGACAGGGGTTTCTTTAATTAATTTTGTTATATTTTATGTTCTGTATTTAGATATTGAAATACAGTATTTTATAAGATTGTTTGCATTTATTTAATTTATGTTTCTTTATTTTAAAGCATGTAGCCTGGAATGTTTGTTCTGCATTATTTTTTTCACATCATTACTCTAGTACTGCTTGATGTAACTTGATTAGCTCCCTCCCCCGTCATGATTGGTAATTAAAATAGGCATTAAAATTAGTCACTTAGCAATTTTGCTGTTCAATTGGCAATTAAATTACTTAATTGCAATTAAAGTCCTAATTTTAATTGGCAAAATGATAGATGTAGATTTAAGATAATATGTATAAATACTTTAATAAGTGTCTATATAAGGATTACTTAATTACTCAACTTCAAGTTTATGCTGTTAACTTTAGAACTTTTAAGTGAGCAATGAAATTTATATTACATCTATTCAAAGGATATGGTAATTAGATTTATTACTTGTCACTGTAAGGGTCCCTGCTATGTTACTTTTGTAGTATTAAAATTGTAGTCTTAATAATTGCAGAATTATGATGAGAAAACGGGCATATATATGTTTGTCATAATACATCAATATTGTATATTTATTTTTCATTATATTGAGAGATTCCTATTCACCAGTTAGTCTGAGGGGAGAAATCAAATGTTATTTTATCATTAAAGGTAGAACAAAAACTAACCAGCTAAGATATACACATACACATTGTTGTAAAGTGTATATATTTTATCTACTTAAAGAAAATGCCATATAACACTGTGATAGTTACTAATGTTATAGCTACTTTAAAATTTTCAAGTGTCCTGGATATTTTCTTAGCATATAGCAACTTATTTTTAGAATGTTCAAAATGTCTATTAGGACTTTGTACATTGTAATGATTCCCATGTTTATTAAAATTAGCAATGAAATCTAAAACCAAAGTTATACTTCCCTGCTTAATAAAAAAGAATTGTTACAGAAGAAAATATTGGTGGTTGCCAGGGGCTGGGAGGAGGGGAACAAGAAGAGTTACTATTTAGTGGGTATAGAGTTTCAGTTTTTCTAAGATAAAGAGTTATGGGGATGGATGGATGATGATGAGTACACAACAATGTGAATGTATTTAATACCACTGAAAAGTATACTTATGATTAAGATGGTAAATTTTGTTATGTGTATTTCGCCACAATAAAAAAGAAAATATTAAGTGGTTAATTTAAAAGCAAATGTTTAGGAGATGGTTACCCAGAATCAAACATTAGAGAAAAGATGAAGAGTTTTTATTATGCAAAATACTTTTTGAGTGGCAGGAGGTTTTACCATATGTTCAATTTTATAATTTAAATTTACAAGTAGATGGTTCTAGCAGAAAAAGTCCTGTTTTCTTCTGCACATCTTTACACGTTTCTAGAACGGGTTCTGAATCAAAGTAAAAAAGAATTTTTAAGTCTTTGCATTAAATGGTTTTTGGTGAAAATAGGTCAAATAAAATTGAGTAAAGGCCACAGTTACCCAAAATATGAATATCAGCTAAGCAATAGACTTATTCTCTATATATCCTATAAGAAAGGAACAAATTCTTGGTTGATTGATATTCTGTTAATGCAAATGAAATGGCAAAAGCAAAACCCTCCCCAAAAACCTGTACTATTAAAAAAGGATAGTGTATTTTCAGAAACAGATTTTTTTCCAAAGTAAAAATTTCTTTCTTCTATCAGTAAAGTAAAACTTCCTGCCAAATGGCAACAATACCATGAATGTGTTTGTCTAAATATAACTTAAAATATATCTCATTTTTATCCTTTAAATAGATTTCATTAAGTAATTTTATTATGAAATATCTTAGAGTTACCTTTTCATACAATGTAAGAGTTCTGTATATTCACTATATCTGAACTGTAAGGGCAGCTAGCTACTCTGAGTTCATTTTGGGAGGCTAGTGAAATAAATCCCTAAAGGCCCCCTTTCCATGCATTAAAATAGAAAATCCTGTGGTATTATATTCATGTTTGCTTTCTAAATTATACCAAAAGCTCAGTTTTATTAAGTATAATCTGCCTAGCCATACACAAAAGAAAATACTTTGGTTTAGATGTGAGTGTATGTATTATTTATATTGATTTTTTAATAAAAATATTTTGCATACATGTTTCAGTATGTTCTGCTTAATATTGGTTACTATAAAAGATATAACATTACTTTTCTGAATGTTTTTCTGAGATCATCTAATAGTGGTATATATTGATAGGAATAATAATTTTTAAATTTATTTTGTTGGTGTCAGAAAAAGAGGTATTTAGGGATAGGACCAACTTTTACTCCCATTTATTTTAAATTGTTAAGAAAATAGGCCACCATTGTGGATAACTTTATACATTTATACACGGTGCAATAATTTAAAGTTGTATCAGATTCTGGACCCTAAAAAACCATTATTGTCACTTTAATTGTTATGAAATAGTTTATATTTAAGAATCTTGAAGGGTTGCAGTCATATAAATGCAGAATTTCAGTTTCTTTTAGCTTAAAGTATTATTTTACACGTTTTCTAAAAGATTGTTCAATTGTACATTTTGACTCCACTATATGTGTAATTAAACCTCAGTGCAGAAAAGCATTCTCTTATGTACTAGCAAGTACACCCACACCAATTCTCTTCTAAGGTATAATTTATTTAAACGTGTAATCATAGGATTTTTAAAACATGCTTTCATTTTTCCACACTGAATGCCAATTTGAACTGCTTGGTGATATAAAGATTTTATTACCATTATGATTCCCAACGCCCCTCCCCCCCACCCCCTCCCCCCTAACAGTGAGTTAAACACGAGCAGGAGAAAATAAAGAAAATCTATTGTGAACCTAATTCCATGTGTTAAACTGTTTCCCTTTTCCGGACAAATAGAAGAGAATCACAGATTTATAGATATTTATGAGTTCTAGCACAATATGAATATTTGGGCCTGCAGCATGCTCTCTTCGGGATTGGCCTAAGTAGTTATAGCTCTGTGTGAGTGTGCGCGCGCGCGTGTGTACGTGCGCGTGCGTGTGTGCGTGCGTGTGTATGTGTGTGTGTGATGTGAGTTATTCTGAACGTTGAACGTTGTGGAGGCCCCCTACTGACAGGATCAGTAAATTACAGAAGTGGGCGGTTCTACTAAGACTTCCATCAGAATCTGGTGGGAACACAAGAATGTGAAGTTTTGATTGTAGTCCCTCGTTATACTTTATGATGCCTGTGCTGAATCCTTTCCACCTCTAGCACAACCAAGCCCTACCGAAAACGAAAACGCCAACCCAAGAAGTAGCTTATCCAGTAATTGGCTTAAGTATTTCAGTTTTGCTTTTGGTCTATCTTCCTAAGAAGTAACGCTTCCCAGGAACTAGCTCTCTTCCAAGAGGACTCTTCCACGGATTGTAGTATAGAAGGAAAGAAGTCCATCTTTTCTCTCATTTTAATATTATATTTAATTACGTCATCCTCAGTTATTACTAATTATTATAAAAATCTGCTGTGAAAGTTGCCTCTCGATCTTGGGTGCATTAAGACTTAGACAAAGACTATGTTACCAAAAAACCAAACTCCACAGGTTGCTGTTATATCCCAGTATGAGATTCTTTCCTCTCGTTCACTTTAAGAAGTTCAGAACACTTTCCTACTCTCTGGAAGAAAATTCTCAAGTTGTCCCCAGACTCACCCAGGCTAACGTGTGTGTGTGTGTGTGTGTGTGTGTGTGTGTGTGTGTGTGTGTGTGTGTGTGTTTTAAATGGAATTGAGGGTGGAGGAGCGTGTAGAGGAAATGTGTTTACTTAGATGTATCTATTTGTGTATGAAGGGTAATGGTTACAACTTTAAAGTTCTCCCAACCCTCGCTTTCCTAGGAATACATTAAAAAATAATAACTGCCACCCCAGCGTGTCTGTGCTTCAGTTTCCGACTGCCTGAAAATAGCGGCCCGGAGCCTGGCCCTCCGCTGGGATCAAGGAAAGCTCCGCTTGGGCGCGCCCAGCTCCCTGGCGGAAGGGGAAGGGAACCCGGGAGGGCGCCACAGAGCTAGAGCTGCTATTTTGGGCCCAGGCGAGCCGGTGCGTCAATGCCTGCGCCCCTGCGTCACCGCCACCCCCACCCCTTTCCTTCTCCCTAGCTCTCCAAACTCTCACTTTTTCCCTTTCGTTCGCGTGGAATCGATTCTGCCCACGGGGCTCTGACGCTACCAAGCTCATGCTAATCAGCTATTCTTCGCCCTCTTCCCCTACTCACACACCCTCACTCGCCACCACCACTCCCCCCAAACACACACACACACACACACACACACACACACACACACACACACACACACACACTTCCTGGTTTGATTTTTTTCCCTTGCGCCCGCTAAGGCACAGCTGAGCAGCAGCGCCGGCGGCGGCGGCGGCAGCAGCAGCAGCGGCAATCGCAACATCTGGGGGAAACTTAAGGTGGTCACGTAGGTTTCCCCATGGCTCGGCGCAAAAGAGCCCGAGGCTTCCCGGGCAAACGCAGGGCAACTGATGGCTACGCCTCTGCAGCAGCACGGGAGCGGGCAAAGTTGGGGGTGCAGGTTCGAGCGAGAGGCTCGGAGGCGCGAATAGTTTCACGGCGCTTTCGGCCCATACTGGGTACGCCAGGATGGCGGGGGCGGGAAGCTGCAAGGGGCCCCGGCGGCTTGGAAGCGACCCCACCGAGGGAGGAGGGGAGGGACAGCTGGAACTCGCAAGCCGAGAGGGAAGAAGCCCCCGAAGCCTCCCTACCCACCTCCCAGTCTCTTTCAGCCCCAAGGGAGAAGCCCTCAGAGGCCCGCCCAGCTCAGGTCGAAGGACCGGCCAGGAGGTTCGCTCTTGGCAGAAACAGCATTGCTTTTGCTAGAAAGCGCCTTGCGCCTTCAGCGTGACGGGTGCATTGACTTGCCAGGCGGAGTCGGTGCCGACTCGGCGGGCCGCGGGGTGCGGGTGCGCCCACAGCTCACAGCCAGCCGGGGCCCCCTTCCTGGAAGGCTGAATGAATGCTCCCACTTCACGTTTAGCGGGGCTACTCTACCCCCTTCTCCCAATATTTTGTCTTTCCAGAATCCTTGGCTCTCACAGAAGGCTGTGAGAACCCTTGGACTTCAGAGGAGGATCAGTTTATTTGCCTAAACTCGTGGTAGGAGTTGATCGGCATCGAGGAGTGTCCAAAGTACTAGAGTTAGCGAATGTTGATTAGAGCATCTTTCCGCAGAAGGCGCACCTGTTGCCAGCTGCTCAGCTGCATTGTCTGCCGGAAAAAAAGAAAAAAGTGGACTACGCTTCACTCCGACTTTTGGGGTCCCCAAAGGGCTGGGTCACCTCCTCCTCCTCCCTTCACCCCCCTATCCACGCACCACGGCCTCCCTTGCACCTAGGGACTGCTACGAAAGGAGGGAACACAAATTAGCCCCTTCCAACTTGGACTCCGAGTGTGTGTGTGTGTGTGTGTTTGTGTGTGTGTGTGTGTGTGTGAGAGAGAGAGAGAAAGAGAGAGAGAATACGAATGTGAATATGCCAGAAGGCGCGGCGGCCAGGGACAGGGAAAGGGAGGAAAGGGGGATACACCGGGCCAGGGAAATCCCACCCCAATTTCCTGAGCCCTCTGGGCGTCTCGTATCATGGGACATCTGTACGCGCTTCCGTTAGTGGGGGTGACGATTGTGGGTGGCTGAGGTTAGGGCGCTGCCAGGCACACCTCATGATTGATATTCCAGGTGCTGACTACCTGGCCCCCACTAGGGTTCTCTTCCGCCCAGGCTTTTGTTGCCCCCCCCCCCCCCCCACGTGTGAGCGGCGGGCGGCAGCAGCGGCGCGGGGTTTGGGGAGGTGGGTGAGTTGCTGCTGCTCTGAGGGCTGCGCGGTCCAGAGTGGAGAGGTCACACCTCTTTCGGAAAAAAAAAACCCAAAAAACAAAAAACCCCACCAAGCTGGCTACCAAGGTGAACCCAGAATGGTTCCCACCTTAAAATCGGCCCTGCTCGTGACGTCAGGTCGGAAATATACCAAAGCGAGCGCCGGCCAGGAGTCCGGGGAGCGCGGCTGCGCGCCGATTGGGCGGCGGGCCTCTGACGCGCGCTGACGCGCGGAGACTTTAGGTGCGTGTTGGCAGCGGCAGCGCGAGCCACATAAACAAAGGCACATTGGCCGCCAGGGCCAGTCCTCCCGGAGGCTCGCGCAAAGCTCCGCGGTCCCGCTCGCCTGTCCGGCCGGCCCCTGTACCTGCTCCCCGCCGGCTCCGGGCGTCTCGGCTCCCTGCTCCCCTCTCTCACGCCCCTACCGGACCCTGCGCCCGGACTCCCAGAGGGAACTACACTTCGGCGGAGTTGAATGAATGAAGAGAGACGCAGAGAACTCCTAAATGAGTAGGTGCCGCCCGTACAGCTCGCATTTTTTTTTTTAATTATTCTTTCTTCTTTTGCACGTCTCTTCTTTCCACATCTGTGTACAGGTTCTCTGAAATTGGGCGCCAGAATTGCGGGACGCGAGTGGGGCAGGAGGACGGGGAGTGGGTGTGCGCGGCTACCGAGGGCAGTTGTCCGAACGCCAGCTTCGGCACTAGCGGGGAGTTGGCTCCCAACAGAGACTCCCGGGCTCATCATTGGTGGACGTGGAGGGAGACTTGTATAGTTCAGCGAGCTGCGTACTTGCCCGCGGAAATAAATGTGCACAAAGTTTGTCTTAGTGCGGAATTGATTCTGGCCGTTGGACACAGAGACTCTCAAGTCCTGTGTATACTAGGGGCCTGGATGCTGCTCAGAAAGTGACAGGGAGAGGGAAAGTACTCAGTTTATGTGTTGCTTGGGAACTGTCACTGCCGCTGGCCAGTGTGCCAGTGTTTCCCGGGTATTGTTGAGTAAGTGAAGGGGAGGAGGGTAGAGTGTCCTGTTACTAAGTTGCCTGAAATTTCTGCTTTTGATATATGCCGCGATTCTGTATGTGAGTGTGCCAGAGACAGAGACTATGTAGAGTCCAATCATGAAGCTATGAAGTAACCAGGGGGATAATTCCCAGCTCAGACATCTCTCTCCAGGGCTGTGGGGGTCAAGAGTCTCCTTTCTTTCTACTTTTCCTGGTTAACCTCCCTTCTCCGTGAAGCAGGGTTCTGAGAGGGGAGCAAGAAGAACAGAAGGAGTGGATGCTTGGCTTTCTTTTTCATTTGTAACAAGGTTGTCTATGCTCTAGAATGCCTTCCAAGTGGGAACATCTGAAAATTACTAGGATACAAGAATGCCTTGTTCCAGCAAGTAGCAGTCTGTGGCAAGCTGTATAGGGAAGGTGTTCAGCTTGTAATGTTGGGAAGTGTATCTAACGTTGGTGCCAATACCAGATAAGCAACATTGGCCTCCCTCTGCAATTGACCTAAGATGCTCCTGGAAAATTAGGGTCCCCTCTTCCCACCCTTTAGCCATTAAAAATGTTGAAAGATGAGTTTGCTGGAAAAGTGAATGCCAGTTCACCTGTTTCCCCAATCCCAGTGCTCTGTCCAAAGCCCATTCAGATTACCTTCAGGGCTGCCCAGGCCTCGCTAATATTTCATAACTCATAACGGGTAGAGGGAGAGGTTTTTTCATTTTATATTCTTGACTCTACTTTCCTCCCTCTTCCCAAAAGAAAAATCAGTTTCATCATGGGGGGGGGGGGAATCAGAGAAGGTTACAATGTTGTATTTTATTAAATTCTAGTTTCTTCTTTTTGGGTCTCAAACTAAAATGAAAATGACACTCCCTCACTCTCCATACACCCTACCAAAGGGGCCGATCTATGACCTCATAGGTATTAAATAAGCACAGGGAACACTCTGCCTTCTTCAGAGCCCCATCTCTGCAAGGATTTACACAGTGCCGTGGGTGGCACTTTCTGTTGTTCTCAGCCATCTCTTTTTCACACATTCATTCTAACTGCTAGGCTTGATGAAGGCTGCACACAATTTCCAGTGAAACACTCACGGAGGGCAAAGAAAGGCCTGCCTGGCGAGTCTGCAGATGCCTGGCTGAATCTGTCCACAAAGTTACCCTGAAGCTTTTCGTGTCTGTATTTCAGGGAGGAGATCTGACAGGTTGGACTCCCCATTGATTTTCTAAAAATCTTGGAAACGTTATCCTTCATTGAATTACGACACTGTCCACCTTTAATTTCCTTGAAACCGCCTGTAACTCGGCTGAAGGTTAGTGCAACTTGATTTCTTTCTTTTCCTCTCTCTCCTCCCCACCCCCCAATTCCCTAAACATCAAGACAAGAGGCAGTGCGATCTTCCTCAGTAAACCCTGCAACTTAAGGTTGTCCACCCTTTTTTTTACCTTCAGGAACAACTTTCTTATTGTGCAGTTCAACTTCATTTCTAGAATGAGCTTGCTGAAGCTGAGCTCCAGAGGGAAAGTCTCATTTAAGCGGGGGTGGGGGTGGGGTGGGGGTGTTTGTCCGTGAAAAGAAGTTGAGGGGGAGACGTTTGGAAATAGCCGGAAATGAAGACCCTCAATGGCTTCTGGCTCTGGGTCTTGATTGGATCAGCCCTTCCAAGCCCTGCGCTGTGTTGCTCCGCAGCACCGCGCTCTCCGCCCTTCCCCTCGTGCCCCTTCGCTCTCTGACCGCGGGCTGCCGGCGTAGCTCCAGGTGTCCCCGAGCCCGGGAGAGAGTGTTCAGTTGACCAGGCTGAGTGTATATTATTACCCTGTTTCATTTCCAGCCATGCCTTGTGTTCAGGCGCAGTATGGGTCCTCGCCTCAAGGAGCCAGCCCCGCTTCTCAGAGCTACAGTTACCACTCTTCGGGAGAATACAGCTCCGATTTCTTAACTCCAGAATTTGTCAAGTTTAGCATGGACCTCACCAACACTGAAATCACTGCCACCACTTCTCTCCCCAGCTTCAGTACCTTTATGGACAACTACAGCACAGGCTACGACGTCAAGCCACCTTGCTTGTACCAAATGCCCCTGTCCGGACAGCAGTCTTCCATTAAGGTAGAAGACATTCAGATGCACAACTACCAGCAGCACAGCCACCTGCCCCCCCAGTCCGAGGAGATGATGCCGCACTCCGGGTCGGTTTACTACAAGCCCTCCTCGCCCCCCGCGGCCGGTGCCCCGGGCTTCCCGGTGCAGCACAGCCCCATGTGGGACGACCCCGGCTCCCTGCACAACTTCCACCCGAACTACGTGGCCACCACGCACATGATCGAGCAGAGGAAGACGCCCGTCTCCCGCCTCTCCCTCTTCTCCTTCAAGCAGTCGCCCCCCGGGACCCCCGTGTCTAGCTGCCAGATGCGCTTCGACGGGCCCCTGCACGTGCCCATGACCCCGGAGCCGGCGGGCAGCCACCACGTGGTGGACGGGCAGACCTTCGCGGTGCCCAACCCCATCCGGAAGCCGGCGTCCATGGGCTTCCCGGGCCTGCAGATCGGGCACGCGTCGCAGCTGCTGGACACGCAGGTGCCCTCGCCGCCGTCGCGGGGCTCCCCCTCCAACGAGGGGCTGTGCGCCGTGTGCGGCGACAACGCGGCCTGCCAGCACTACGGCGTGCGCACCTGCGAGGGCTGCAAAGGCTTCTTTAAGGTGAGCGAGGCCGGGGGCGCAGGAGGCAGGTGAGAGCCCCCCGCAGCTGGGAGCCTCTGGCTGCGCTCTCCGCTCTGGGGCAGCAGCTCGGCCCCAGCGGGCTCGGGAAGGGTCTGCCCCGGGGGTCCGCAGAGGTCGCGGTGGGGCTGGCGGGGGCCTGAGAACAGGAGGCAGGGAGACGGTAGGGAGACGAGGGGACCCGGGGTCGCCTGCCCCGCACGCAGCCGCCCGGCAGGCCCCCGCCGCAGCCTCGTGTTGCTGGAGCCGGAGTTGGAAGAGGGTCATTTGCATGTGCTTGGAGCTGTCTACTCTGTTCAGATTGAAATTGGTTAGGACAGAGAACCGTGTCTGAGCTAACCAAGTGGAACAGAATTCCCTGTGGTCAAATTAAGTGATCTCTTTATTTCGCCATCCTGATTGAATAATCTTATCATTTTAAATAGAGAAGGTCTCCAAGGAATGTAAATAATATGAATGCCCACGGATTTGTATTTACTGAGCGTCTCCTTCTCCTTCTCTTGGCATATAAAACACAGCAAGGAGCGGCAAGGTTAGCTCAAATGTTAACGCTATCAATTTTCTTCTGTAACATGACCTGGGGGAGGGAAAAGGAAAGAAAGAGAAAGGGGAAAGGAAAAGAAAATAAAGTGTGTATATGAGTTTGTTTGTGGGAAGGGAATCCAGACCCCAGCTCGTGAGAAATTGTCTCTGGATTCCCTGGGTTGCTGGATTTTCAAGAGAAATATAATTTAAGGCCTTTATTACCTTTTTTTTTTTCAGCGCACGGTTCAAAAAAATGCGAAATATGTGTGTTTAGCAAATAAAAACTGCCCAGTGGACAAGCGGCGCCGGAATCGCTGTCAGTACTGCCGATTTCAGAAGTGCCTGGCTGTTGGGATGGTCAAAGAAGGTAGGTCGGGGCGAGTCTGCGACCCCGCAGTCTGCTTGCGGGAAACCGCGGCCCTGCCCAGCCCCACCCCACCGCCACCGCAGGGCCCCCAGCGCCCCCCCTGCCCAGCCCCACTCCCCGCCACCGCCGGGCCCCCAGCGCCCCCGGCCCCCTCCTCGGCGCCCAGCCTCGAGGAACCGGCATCTGCCTGCGCGCCCATCTTCCCTAGATAAAGTCGCCGGGTTCATCTCCTCTTATAACTATACGACCCATTTGGAAGAAGACATAAAAGAGCTCCGCATTTTTTATGCTTCTCGACAGTAAAGGCTTTACAAGCAGCAGGGCCCTGCGCTGCCGGCCGGGCGCCCCGCGGCGGCAGCATCTCCCCGGGAGGGGCCCAGGCCGCAGCTGGGTCCCACTTGTGGGAGCGGCTCTAACCCTGGTCTTTCTTCGCAGTGGTTCGCACGGACAGTTTAAAAGGCCGGAGAGGTCGTTTACCCTCGAAACCGAAGAGCCCACAGGAGCCCTCTCCCCCCTCGCCCCCGGTGAGTCTGATCAGTGCCCTCGTCAGGGCCCATGTCGACTCCAACCCGGCTATGACCAGCCTGGACTATTCCAGGGTAAGAAGCTGGCGGGGGGTAATCATGTGGACAAACCGACAGATGGGCAGGAACCCCTCCCCACACCCACCACTAGCCCCTAGACTCCAGGGATAAGAAGAGGCCAGCAGGGCTGTGGCGTCAGAGCTCTGGGTATAGTCACAGGAAGACAGGCAGACCCACAGGCAAGTGCAGGCAGGAGGACAGTGCACAGGAAGAGAAGTTAGGTCACAGTGGTCGAGTCTCTTCCGGTCCCTCTCCCACTCCCACTGTCCATACCTACTCACACACTAATGTCTCTGCTGCCCAAACCAGAGGCGGTGATGCCCAAACCACTTGGATTTTTATTCCCAGTCTTCCAGAGATGCTTTCTTCCTCAGCCTGTCTGGCCCTGTCCTGGTTGGGGGTGCTTGCTTGGGAGTCTGGGAGGGGAAAGAGACAGGGTTAAGGAATGATAGTAGGGTGTGGGATCAAGTGGTCAGCTGTGAAGAATGTGTGGGCTTTAATGGGAGGAAGTATGTTGGGCAGACCTAGAAGTCACTGCAATTTTATTAAGATTTGCAAAGGGCATCTTTGCTCGAGACCCACTCTGGGACTGGCATGAATACTAACCTGTCAATTGTTTTGTGGAGATAAGAGTGAACATTTCCCAGGGCTGGATGGCACTGTATTTAGTCTGTATGGAAATGGTAATTTACATATTTAAAGCAGCGACCTCATAGCACCATCCCTAATTGAATTAATTGCCCCGGAACATCTAATTTCCTTACTGGTCAGAGAGAGGTTTAATTGTTATAAAAACCTGGCTCCGCTACTAGAAACGGGGTTAGCAATTTCACGGGTTATATATTTTAGAGAACCTCATTAAGTGCTTTTTAAAATGAAATTCCAGTTCCAGGCGAACCCTGACTATCAGATGAGTGGAGATGACACCCAGCATATCCAGCAATTCTATGATCTCCTGACTGGCTCCATGGAGATCATCAGGGGCTGGGCGGAGAAGATCCCGGGCTTTGCTGACCTGCCCAAAGCCGACCAGGACCTGCTTTTCGAATCGGCTTTCTTAGAACTGTTTGTGCTGCGATTAGCGTACAGGTAACTGAGGAAGCCATCAAGGATGTTAGGAAAGAAGGAAGAGAGCAATCAAGACAAGAAAAGAAAGAGGAAAAAGAAAATAAAAGGAGGGAAAGAGAAAAGGACAGAATAGAGCATGAAAAGGGGGAAAAGGAGGGAAAGGGTGGTAGAAAAAGGTAGAAAAGGAAGAAGTGAGCCCAGAAGTCTTGGATGAATGGCATGGAGGTGGGATAGGGGGCGTTCTTGATTGTTATGAAACTGAACCCTTTCAAGGTCCACTGGTCTACATTTTATTAACTCTTCGGTAATTAGGTGCTTCTTAAATCCCTCATTTATTGCTCTTCAAGTAATTAGTTGTTTAGCTTTTCTCTCTCTCTTTTTCTCCCCTCTCTCTCTTTGGTATTAATTGCAGGTCCAACCCAGTGGAGGGTAAACTCATCTTTTGCAATGGGGTGGTCTTGCACAGGTTGCAATGCGTTCGTGGCTTTGGGGAATGGATTGATTCCATTGTTGAATTCTCCTCCAACTTGCAGAATATGAACATCGACATTTCTGCCTTCTCCTGCATTGCTGCCCTGGCTATGGTCACAGGTCAGTACCACAGGTGCAAGGCACACTTCTCCAGAACTGCCCAGCGGGATTGTCCCGGTTGCCCTCGCCACCCGTTCTCCCTGGTCTTGCCAGCTAGCTAACTACTTTGTGCATTCCTCTTTTGTTTCTGATATTTTCTGCAGAGAGACACGGGCTCAAGGAACCCAAGAGAGTGGAAGAACTACAAAACAAGATTGTAAATTGTCTCAAAGACCACGTGACTTTCAATAACGGGGGGTTGAACCGCCCCAACTATTTGTCCAAACTGTTGGGGAAGCTCCCGGAACTCCGTACCCTTTGCACGCAGGGTCTACAGCGCATTTTCTACCTGAAACTGGAAGACTTGGTACCACCGCCAGCAATAATTGACAAGCTTTTCCTGGACACTTTACCTTTCTAGACCTCCTCCCATGCACTGCAAAGGAACTGGAAAGAAAGCCTAAAACTGTCCAGAGGGGGCAAGTCACAAGGGCAGAGATATCCCCCTGAGCTGTCTCAGCTCTAGTGGCCCCACCTGTTCCATAAAACTCCCAGCCCCTTAATCCCTAAAGGAAAACAAAAAATAAAAACTGTTGCTATTTCCTAACCTGCAGGCAGAACCTGAAAGGGCATTTTGGCTCGGGGCATCCTGGATTTAGAACATGGACTACACACAATACAGTGGTATAAACTTTTTATTATCAGTTTAAAAATCAGTTTAATGTTCAGAAGAAGGATTCCTAATGTATGATGGGAAATGTTCAGCACGTTTGGTTGTCACAGTTAAGACAAATGTCACACACACACACACACACACACACACACAATCATAAGGGGACCCACAAGTATTGCCCTTTAAAAGACTTCAAAGTTTTCTGCTGTAAAGAAAGCTGTAATATATATTAAAACTAAATGTTGCGTGGGTGGCATGAGTTGAAGAAAGCAAAGGCTTGTAAATTTACCCAATGCAGTTTGGCTTTTTAAATTATTTTGTGCCTATTTATGAATAAATATTACAAATTCTAAAGATAAGTGTGTTTGCAAAAAAAAAAAAAATAATAATAACTACACAAAAAAGGGACCAGCATGTTGACTCTAGGTTGAAAATGTTATAGGCACTTGCTATTTCAGTAATGTCTATATTATATAAATAGTATTTCAGACACTATGTAGTCTGTTAGATTTTATAAAGATTGGTAGTTATCTGAGCTTAAACATTTTCTCAATTGTAAAATAGGTGGGCACAAGTATTACACATCAGAAAATCCTGACAAAGGGACACATAGTGTTTGTAACACCGTCCAACATTCCTTGTTTGTAAGTGTTGTACGTATCGTTGATGTTGATAAAAGAAAGTTTATATCTTGATTATTTTGTTGTCTAAAGCTAAACAGAACTTGCATGCAGAAGCTTTCGACTGTTTCCAGAGTGCTTATAATATACATAACTCCCTGGAAATTACTGAGCACTTTGAAATTTTTTTTTGTTTTTTTAATGTCTAAAATTGTCAGTTAATATATTATTTTATGTTTGAGTAAGAATTTTAATATTGCCATATTCTGTAGTATTTTCCTTTGTATATTTCCAGTATGGCACATGATATGAGTCACTGCCTTTTTTTCTATGGTGTATGACAGTTAGAGACACTGATTTTTTTCCCCTGATAAATTCTTTCTTTGAGAAAGACAATTTTAATGTTTACAACAATAAACTATGTAAATGAACAGAATTTTGTCTTCTTTCTGGGTGAGAAAATAATAGCAATATACAATAGAGTTGGAGGTTGATTTGGGATAGGTCACTTATTAGACATCTGCGTTATAAACTGACAGCCTAGATCTATGCTGGCAAAAGAAACCGGGGAATTGAACTGATTTTCAGAGAATTCAATACAATATTTTTCCTTAACCACAATTTTCCAGTGTGGCAACCTACATTTATCAGAAGCAATTGAAAATATCTCAACTCTTCTGTTAACTTTGCTAATAGGTGCAACTTTCAGAAGAGAAGTTCAAGACACCAAAGAGCTTTGAACTTTTGCAAGGCCCAAAGTTTTGTCAAGTTTTTGTCTTGCACCATGTTTAGGAAGTATCTTGTTAAGACTCAGTAAGTCAACGTGGATGGAAATGTTGGATTTAATCTTGGATTTTTCTAGTTCTCTACTTAATACTAGTTGTAAAGAGTTTTGGTGAAGGACTAAGCATTTCTGGCCCTTTGGGCCTTGGGTCAGTGGTTTTTGATATTGAGCAGAACTTTGTAGAGGCATTTCTTACAATTCTCTTTTTCCTTTGAATGGATAGTAACAAAATAAAGTTTGTAGTTCTAGAATATTTTGTCTTTAAAGTTTCTCAAATAAAAAATAAAATATCCATTTTTCAGCTCCCAGGTCTAGTATAAGCAAGTTATACCACCACCTCTAGAATTCAACCCAGCATCAACTTTGAGCAAGAAAGTAACTTAACTCTGTAGGATCCTCTTACAGCCTTAACTTCGGCTCAGCACCTTAGTCCTGGGGCAGTTAAGGCCCTCAATGGTCCCCTCAAGACAGCTGTGAATTCCTAGGAAGCAAAACGTAGGGCTGGTCTTCTTTGCTGACCCCGGTGAATTACCAACTGCTTTCAGGTCACTGAAATGTAGTGTCGTTGTTTTCAAATGCAGAGTTACAACAGTAAATTGTCATGAGAGCCCTCGGTTTTTACTTTGCCTTTGCTGCCTCAAAAAACTGTGGGTCGGTTAAAGAGAGAAAGCAGGTCTCTGAGTAATTTAGGTTATTTTTAGAAGATGCGTTTTTCTGCAGGTAACTTCGAGGGGCAAAAGTGGGTGGCCTTATAAGAGATTGAATAATAAGCGAAATGTTCAGTTTCCTGGCTTTGTTGAAAACATGAGGCTTGCCTTTCTTATTTTCACAACCTGTGCCCAACCAGACTCACTAGTAAGCGGGAAGAGAAAGCTCTTCAGAAATGCTACAAGTCTGCAAGAGCCGTGTGCGCTCATCTCCCAGGTGTTTGCAATCCCGACACAATTACGTTCCGACTCAGAATCCCCAAGAATTGAACCCAGAAACGATTCTGTTGTCGGTTTTCCCTTGAAGAAGTGGCTATACATCACCCGAGGCCAGTGGGGTGTCAGGTGGTGCGCCAACCTCCCGAGAATTTGGGGTGAAAGAAGGGAGGGATGACCCTCATGTGTGCGCGACCCATGGCCGCGTGCACACTGCATCGCCTCCGCGTACATTCCATTGAAATACCCAAGTTACAAAGTGACGAGTGCTTTTCTGCTTCACAGTTGCCAAGTCGCTTTCCAACTCCAGGCTGAGCGTTCGGGTTGCGAGGGGAAAGAGCCTTACACGCATTTCCCCTGAATCTTTTGAGGTTGCGAAGCTGAGGACTTTTCCAGTTCTAGTCATTCTAGGAGTAAAACCCAAGAAAGGCAACGGACACGCTGCATTGCAAAAGCCAGACATTGCATGGAACTTCTTTAGAAAGAGATTAAAACTTTATAACGGGGGATATAACAATGCCAGTTACTGTGTATCGTTTCTGCTATGAAAATACATAATTACTGTTCCGGAGACTTGACCATACATTTTCAGCTCAGACAGAACGTCTTCCTATTTTAAGTCTTCACAGTGTCTAGACCCACTCTGAGTAGTTGCTTAGCACGCCCTGTCTTTAGAGAGATGCCCTTAATTAAAAGCACAGGTGAGCTGCACTACGGTCTGCTACCTGCTGGGTTCGGTTTCTCCGCGCTCCCGGCGACTGCCGCCACCTCCCTGGACGACCAGGAGGCCCTCGCTCTGGCCTTCAGCTTTCCGGGGCCGGGGTGGGATGGCGGGGGCGGGGGGGGGGGGTAGGAGGGAGAAGAACGGACTGAGCGCGAGAGTTTCAATCCCTGGTTCTGATTCTAACAAAAGAAAGATGCCTGGCTCAGGGAGCTGAGAGCACCCTGCAATGACAGAAGCACCCAACGACCTTATCTCGTGCATTTCTTCTGGGTGCTTGGCTCCATCCCTAGAGACTTGGAATGCCACCTCCACTAAAAATACCCATCCCAAGTCTTCGGGAAACTGGCTCACAGAGAGCAAGGGGCCCGACAAGAGATACTCTTGCCAATTTAAGAATGTTACTCAAAGGTTCAATTTCACTTTGTCTTTAGTATGTTGAGGCTTTGCCGGTATCAGTGAGTCAACAGGAATATCCAATTATCTAATTATTTTAAACCTCAGCGTCGGCGGTGAATACTTTCAAGATGCAAACAGGTCTGCTAGAAAAAAGTTTCATTTCGTTGTCATATATTGATCACAGTTTGCCGGTACAGGACACATTTCCTTCTCACCAGACTATATAGGGTGGCGACACCAAAGCCTTTCTGACATCGCGTGTGTCGCGCGTCCCCGCGCCGCGAGCATCCTGCCTGGCACCGCACACAAGTCCGTTTCCCTTTTTATCCGCGGCGCGGCAGCGCGGAGGTGGCTTCGGCGAGTCGGGGCTGGGTCTCCGGGCCGGCCTCGCCTCTCTCGGCAAGAGACGCCCACCTCGAGGTCTGGCCTGCCTGCAGCTACCTCAGAAATGAAGGGGGGTTCTATGCAGGCAGAATGGTAAAAGAGGGTATCTATATAGTTTTGCGAATTTAGAAACTTTTTTCTTTTTATATTATTTTGACAATTGAACAGAGTTCTGGGAGTATCTCGAAGATATCCTTCTCCAAAAGGTGTTAAAACTTTTTCTTTTTCTTTTTTCTTTTTTGCCCCCAACCTGCCCCCACTATCCAGAGACAGGAACTGCCGCTTCGTGGGCGCAGTTGGGAATGCCTCAGCAGTCCACGCTTCTCGGGCGTCACTTGAGCCGGCACTTGACTCAGTTTTACAGTTTCACAGAGGACAGCTGGGGTTGGGGTGCAGTCTGCCCTTTCTCCCAGTAGGACTCAGACACGATGAAAAGCGCGCCGGCTGCAGCAGTGTTAGGCAAGGAATCTGCCTAGAACTCAAGGCAGAAACAGCATGTTTCCCATAGATGCCTTTTTGGGGGGTTTATGTTTCCCATAGCTGATTGTACTGCTTAAGCAAGAAATGAATTCCAAGACAGGGCTATCCTTTTTTAGTAATTCGTTCTTAATAATAAACACACAAAAATCCGATTTTCATTTTTTATTTTCTAATTTTATTAGAAACCCCAAATTAAATATTATACATAACCATTTAGGATGGCAAAGCTGTCATTTACAGCCATTTTCCCTTAGTATGTTTCCTGAGCGCGGCTGGGAACGACCGCTGGAGCCCGCGAGGTCTTTCCTCCGACCTTGACTTCGCGTTTCCTTAGGGAAAGTCCCGCTGGAGTTGGAGGGCGCCTCCCAGAGCCGTCCCGGAGCAGCACGCAGGGTCCCCGCCCCACGCCGGGGGCGTAAGGAGCGCCGCACCTCTAGTCTTAACCCCCGACGTGAACTCCAGGTCCAACAGAAGGTGGCGAGAACTCTGGGAGGGGGCTCTAACCGCTCACTCCCAGCCCCAACCCTTCTCACTAGACCGCCCCCCCCCACACACACAGCGGGGTCTGACATTTGAGATCCCAAGGTCAGTGGAGAGGACGTGTGCCTGTCCATCTGAGGTTCGGCTGCGAGCAAAAGTGGACCGCAGGCATTCCTGCTCTGCCCATGCGTTTTGGAGACTTGGAGTTTGACTCTGCAGGTTACACAGGAGACTTTGCCGAGGGAGCCCGCCAGCAACGAGGGCGAACTCGCCGAGGTTAACCCTGTCTCTTCCGTTTTCTGTCCTGCCCACCCCATCTGTTCCTACGTCTTTCCCGACTGTTCTATGTCCCCCAGGGCCAGCAGCCGCAACAGGTTCCAGCCGTCGCCTGGCCGCGTCTGGCGCGTCAGGGCGCGAGCACCGGTAACCCGGCGTGCCCACTGCTTTTCCTGTACCCACTGATCAGTTTTCAGTCTTGGGTCTCTCCGAAGTGTGAGCGGAGCTGGAGCATTCATCCACACCACACTAAGGAAAAACATTTTCTAGTTGTGGGCGGGACAGCAAGCGCGAGGGCACGAGGTGGAGGCGCGCTGGAACTGCGGGAACGTCTGCAAGAGGTGCCCACACACGCACCCTAAACGCGTGCCACGTGCTCGACTCCGAAGCCTGGAGCGAAGATCGCGCGCATCTGGGCCCTGCTTTCAGGTTTCCTGGCAACACGTGTTACCCCTCAGGCCGCGCGCCCAGGCTGAGACTAGTCAAGAGGCCAGATGAGCGCTGCACCGGGTGGGGCCAAGGAGCAGCCGGTCCGCTGATCCTCCCGCGCTGGGCGCACTCTCTCCTTTGGGGAAGACACTGACTGCGGGAGGCTGGCCTCCCCTCTGGGCTTAGCTCAGTTCTGTTGGTCGGGCTCAGCTGGGCTGGACAGAATGCCGAGCAGGGACCCGGCTTCTTGGAGAGATAGGTTTCTTCTTCCCTCAGTTCACCTCGCTCACTCCTATGTCTTCATATTTATATCTAAACTTGTGTTTGTAGAAACTAAGATTTCCAAGATATGCGCCACTTGTCCTATCAGGTACAGTGCCCTGGTTTCTGTTGGAGATTTCCCTGAGGCTAGTAGACGGTGGTCAAGAGGCTGCTGTGCATGTTCTCCATCTGGTGCTAGAGGGACTTCCGGAGGGCCTGAGTCCGCTAAGATGTTTTGCCTCTGGAAGTTTCCAGGAGAGGATTGCGTTGACGATGTTAAGTGAAATTGCATTTTGAAAAGGGTGCCAGGGTAGAGAGAGGGAAGGCACTCCATCAGTAGGCTGCAAATAGGCGAGTGTTTTTCAAACTGAGGGTCTTGACCCGTTAGTGGTTTGCAAAATCAATATAATGGGTTGCGATCATAATTTCCTTGGAAAGAAATGCATGGATAATAGAATAGAAACCACGAGTGTTTTGCATAGAGTAGCTAAGGTATGAAAAGTCTAAGCATTGCTTTCTGAAACTTTTTTTTTTTTTTTGTATTTTTCTGAAGCTGGAAACGGGGAGAGACAGTCAGACAGACTCCCGCATGCACCCGACCGGGATCCACCCGGCACGCCCACCAGGGGGCGACGCTCTGCCCACCAGGGGGCGATGCTCTGCCCCTCCCGGGGTCGCTCTGTTGCAACCAGAGCCACTCTAGCGCCTGCGGCAGAGGCCAAGGAGCCATCTCCAGCGCCCCGGCCATCTTTGCTCCAATGGAGCCTCGCTGCAGGAGGGGAAGAGAGAGGCAGAGAGGAAGGAGAGGGGGAGGGGTGGAGAAGCAGATGGGCGCTTCTCCTGTGTGCCCTGGCCAGGAATCGAACCTGGGACTTCTGCACACCAGGCCGACGCTCTACCACTGAGCCAACTGGCCAGGGCTCTGAAACTTTTCTTGGACCAAAATATAAAATATATTTATGGGTGTGTATCTCAGTCAAATTTGAGAGGCGCTGCAGATGGGTTGAACTGTGCTGGAAGTGAAGGAGACGGGCTGCCCGTACTGACAGATGCTGGTAAGGGAATTTCAGCAGTGTGGTTTTGTGATCAGTCCTCTATTATTTTTGTTTGTTTGTATATTTGTTTGTTTTTGTCCTTCTACTCCTCCCTCTTTTTATCCAACTCCCATGGGATTCTATATTTCTTTATTCTCTGGCTTGTTATTTGCTTGGACTGTTGCTAGGCATCCTGAATAAGGGCCAGGATACAAGCATGTAAAGCCACCCTCTTTACCTTTCCCTTGGCAACCAGGTACCTGGGAAGAGAGTGAATAGTGATGATATTCATGGGAGAAGGCAGAGAATGGAAGGGAGTGAATTTCACATTGTCCGCTAACCATATGCCAGATGTTCTCAAATATATGCTGTTGCTCACAAGGAAAGAAGCGAAATATTTTGAGTAAACTAGGTAGACACAGGGATGAATAAAGGTAATGGATCACACTGTCAGTGATCATATGAGCAGGGAGTGAGGAGATGGAAGAAAGGGGTAAAACACGAGGATTTATGTAATCAGAGCTAAGATTGAAGGCATGGGAAGAAGAGGACTAAAATGTCCTAGAAATACAGAATTATAGGGCACTAACAATAATGTAGATGGGTTTCAAGCAAAGAAGACAGACAAGTGACAGCAAATAAAAAGGGCACATAGAGAATGCTGGACACATCAAGGGTAGGTGGGCAGGTACGAGCTGAAAGGTGGGTATGGAGGCCACAGTAGAAGGATTATGTAAGAAGAGGGGGTCTTTAGGTGTGGTAAGCCTTGAGCTAATGGGGACTACACACAAATTTCAAGTTATCATAAAATAATTAAAATGAACCAAACCATTGGCATGGAAAGGCATCTCGTGTCATCCCATTTTAAGTGAAAGGCTTTGAAAGAAGGCTTGTTTCATAAGGGGTGCTGCAGCCTCCACACAAGGCTGATGTAGACTCTAAAGATTTGGGGCAATGTGAAGGACAGAACCAGGTGACATATGAAGATAACTTCATGGTTTCTGAGCTTCCTCCATCACAATAACTCTACCTACCATAGGTTGCAATGCTAGATCTCATCTCATGTAGTCCTCTCAACCTCAACTTGTACAGTTTGAATTATTACTTTCATTTGACACATGAGGAGATGAGGCTCAAAGGTGTTGTTAAATGTCTTGGCCAGTAAGTAGATGGGATAGTGGAATCTGAACTCAGACCCAGGTCATGCA
Organism: Saccopteryx bilineata; assembly: GCF_036850765.1. Classification (NCBI taxonomy): domain Eukaryota; kingdom Metazoa; phylum Chordata; class Mammalia; order Chiroptera; family Emballonuridae; genus Saccopteryx; species Saccopteryx bilineata. The sequence continues at coordinate 81,349,638 of NC_089494.1, forward strand.
GGTCCACAGCCGTGCTTTTGCACTGCTTGGTACAGAAGGGTCGTATCTTTCTCCATTGCTTCTGCTATTCGTTTCTGCTGAGAGCTGAGGATGTTGTCTCAGATATGTCCAGACTCCTATGAAATCATAGTGGGATAGTGATAATAGTAGAGTGCTCTTCTTACTTTTTAGATTGCTTTCATTGGTAAATGCAGCAAGTTTTGAGTTGCTTGCTTATTGCTCAAGAAAATAATGGGAATGATTGCTGCGTGTGTTCTTGTCACTAAGAAACTCACATTGAAGGTAGTAGAGAGAAAAAAATATTTTTTCTCCTCAAGTTGTTTGAATTTCCTTGCATCACTCATTTGATTTTTAGCCAGCTTCTGGGTTTCCTAGCAGGAAAACTAGACTGCACATCAGCAAGTTTACTTTAGTCACAGGCCCCCCACCAGACCACCTTGTAAAAACTGGCTGGGCACAAGCCGTTTACTCTTTCTTTCCACTTTTGTTTTTGTGGCCTACAATGTTTAACTGTTATTAAATGCTGTCCTAAAAACCACTCTCAATATCGACTCAATGGCATAAATAGATTTTGCTTGAGTGTCAAGCTGAGAGTAATATCTCTCTAGAAGACTATCTGCATCTAACTTGGCATGGTCAAAGGGTTCCAAAAGTAGTCTTATTTACAAAATTTATTAGAATATACACACTTGACAAACAAAATATGGTGGATTTAGGTCAGCTGTTTGCTTATACAATAGATTTTGCTCCTCTTTGACATTTAATTTAAGCTTCTCTTATCTGAGGGTTGGGAATAGGATAAGTATGTCCTGTATGTGTTATGCTTCTTGTTTTATAAAACTTACTTGTCTGCAGCTATCTGGAAGTAATTTATAACCAGTGACTTGGGGACAAGCAAGCCTTATGAGATGATCTGAAAGTGCCTTTCTGAAATAAAGTTCTGAGAAGTGGAATTATGGAGACACGAACAGGGGTTTTCATTTTTGAGGAATGCAGATAGCTACATTTGCTTTCTTGGTCTTTTGTTTATCCTCCTGTATACTGAATGATACAGTTAAAAACGAGCTTTTAGAAATCCATAATGAATCCATTTGATGCCAAGAATCTGTGTTTTGTGTAATTGTCCTGCTCTCAGCAGTGCTGGGCAGAAATGTGCATGGGCCACGTGTGTGGAAACAGCATCGAAAACATGAGACACATCAGTGACTTATTTTTAATATATCTGAGAGAAATAAAATCTGCTGCTGTAAAATCTGTACTTGCAGATGTGTTAGCCCCAAATAACCTTTAAAATTGGTCGTGGTGTGGTGGGAGATGTTGGTATTCATGAATGTTTTGACATGTTTGACATTTTATGTATGGTGTACTGCTCTCTCTGTCTTGCATTTTATTCTCCCAATAGTGCATGTGTTCTCACTAAAATGTAGCTTTTGGTGTTTATATTTGGGGTTTATAAGTCTGCTTATTGGATAAATGATTTTTTGTTATTTATGCAAATAATGATTTAATGAGTTAGACAATGACTGCTTTTCATGCTATGACTAAAAGAAAAGGGTTGTATTTTTTTTTAAAAAAGGTGATTTGACTTTTAGTTTTTAAAGAGAAATATATTTGATACATGTAAACATTGTAAATTTGCTGCAGTCCTGAATTAGCAAATAAGGAATAGGAATTCTGTGGAATTGTTATGGTCTCAGAAGTTGAGGATTTGTGTACTAGAATCTGATGTAATGAATAGAAGTTTTAAATAAGTCTGAGTAGCCTTGAAAATTATCCTTTACTCATTTATTTTGGAAAGGGATAGAAAGCTTCCTAGGAGAAATTGCCTATTAAACTGAGAAATCAAGATACGTATATTGTATGAAAACACATGCCTTAGTATATAGAGATCAGAGGCTACAACAGCAATCTCCGAATAAGAGGGAGGCTTGATACTGTGCTCATCTTCCCTTTCTACCATCTTCCATGTCAGTTCTCCAGGTGAAACTCAATGAATGAGTTCAAAAGAATCAGCTTATCTTTGATGAGGCATTTTTCAAATTTGTGAGTATCATGCTGCTAAAAGGACTACATTTGTTTTTTGAGTGCTGGCAAAGATAACCACTTTGACTGAAAAGTTTTTGCTCCCACTTTTAACCTTTCGGGACAAGCATGAGTACTGCACAAAGTCTGTCCTAATGTCTATTGAGACTTGTTTAATGAGATAGTTGGTTGAAAGTTTGGTAATTCAGAACTAATCAGTTGCTAATTACCATTTTCCTCTTGAAAGCTGATAGTGTTAGTAACATGGCTTCCCTTGAAATGTTATTCTTTTTAAGGCTGTAACTGACTCTAAGGTTTTGACATTTTTCTGTCCCAGATATTTCTCCTGTTTTTAATCTCCACCTGTTGTCATATGCCAGGACAGCACCGTACCTTCAGGTGGGGGGACAAAGGGGCAGCTTGCTCTGTGTAGGGTGTCAGGGCTGCTTTTCCTCTGGAGTGGAAGTTTTATGTGAACTTTCCTTTGTATCTTCTCCCTGAAACTAACACATCACCCCTTTGACACACACAGCAATCGTAGCCTGGGGTTTGATGAGAATACCGTAAGTTTACTTTCAGTTGCCACCAGAATTTACTGTCGCATCTTGCAAATCAAATATTATCAAGAGACCAACTTGCATGTACTATTTACCAGTGTCACCCCAGTTTCTCTCCTTGAATAACAAATTCTTGGATCTTTCATATCCCTTTGAGGATCTTCCTGAGCAAAATTTCATTTATAAAACATAGAACAACAGAAAACTTTAACATTAAAGGTGTAGTGCTGTTCTTTTCAGAATATTATTTTGATTTATAGAGCAATGTGAATGATTATAACCTGACACTAACAAGATAGTGAATCTTGTTTCCAATGTTATGAGTTAGAAAAGATGCAAGGTTTTTTCTTCCCTGCACGTTCAGTGTTTTGTGTGCTTAACGTTGCTTCATCAAAATATGTACTGTTGATTCATTCATTACATTTCTTGTATTTACTTTAACTGAAAGGCAAAAAAAAAAAAAAAGAAAAAATCGAGAGCTTGTCGTTTTCCTTGAGTTAATTTCCCTTAACATGTATTCAGAATAAGCATTCCAATGTAGCACAATATAAGCATCCTAATATAGCATAATATAAGAATCCCAATGTAGCATAATATGAAATAGTTATGAAATTTGATGATTATAGGAAAATTGGTGTGGGTGAGAAATGCTTCATTCATTAGGTTGTAAGTAGCAATGTCTGATATAGAAAAGCTGGGCACTATAAACAAAAAGCTGTAAATAAGCATTTTTTGCTTTTCTGTAACTAGAATAGAAAGACTTGCGTTATGTAGTCATATTCATAAATTTTGATGATAACTTCGTGAAACAGAACCATAATTATGGAAAGTAGTTAAATGTATATGATTTTGCAATGAATGCTTATTATTTTTAAGAATCTATGTTTCTATAACTTTCACTTACAGAAATCTATCTCCCAGTGCTATGAATAGCCTAATCATTTTTTTCCTCCAGCTAATAACAGTAACTTCCAAAATTGAAGATTGAACCACAGCAGTCAAACTTAACAACCTTTGATCAAATTACAAAACTGGGGACTAAACGGAACATGAAACCCGTGATACATTTTTACAAAATCTTATTTGAAATCTTATATAAATTAACACGAACACTCACCTGTGCTGAAAATTGGTTAAAAGACCCTAAATAAAATCAACTGTTATCTGGCAATAAGCTGATGTATGTGGAGTGAGTCAATGGGGCTCTGTTATAAGGTTTTTTATTTACCCTTATTATTTATAATTGTCATAATGGGCAAAGATTGTGTTAGTTATGCTCACAAATGGTACTGAATGGAGAACTTGGTGGGACTAGAGACCTACAGTGGCACAAAGAGAGGTCAGGCATGCACAGAGAAGATACAGTGCTTCTCAGCTGAGACAAAGGAAAGCAAATATATCCAGGACATGTCTCAGCATAACAAATTTGAGATACAGAATAGCAGTGCAAGATAAATATTTGTAAAATGATAATGCTTGGAGTGAAGGCTAGATAAATAAATTGGTAAAAGTATTTGATGTAAAATTAGAGCAAAAAGCCTTATATGCTGTTGAGGCTGTATTACCAGGGACTTCTTACCATCAGAACAAGAGAGGTGCTAATCTTTTTCTGCAGAAAGCATTGACTAGGCAGTACTAGAATCCTGCATGCTGTCCTGAACTTCCTAGCACCAGAGGGATGTTGACAAATTGGACAGATTTCGGAGAACCACAACAAAAATGATAAAGGGCTGAAGCAATTGACTTATGAGGAAGGATTAAAAGAACCAATTATGTGTTGCTTACCTAAACAAGAGAAGCAGTAGAGTGGGGAGGAGAGACAAGAAACCATGTGTGATTATTGAAGAGTGTAAATACCAAGGTAGGAGATGAATTGTTTAGATTTGTCCAAGGTGGTAATAACTAAAAGGAGGAAAATAAGTAAAGAAGAATTTGGTAGATTACCAGAAAAATACCGTGCAGTGATGTTATTTGTAAAATAATGGCAGCAATTTTGAGGAATTAGTAAACTGTATTTCTTTATTTCTTTTTTTTTAAATGTTTATTTTATTGATTTGAGAAAGAGAGGCAGGAGAGGGAGAGGGAGAGAGAGAGAGAGAGGGAGAGAGAGAGAGAGAGAGAGAGAGAGAGAGAGAAGGAGAGAGACAAGAACATCTATCTCTGCTTGTATGTGCCCTTACCAGGGATCAAAGCTTTATTTCTTTTTAATGCAAAAAAAGACTGCTTATTCATTACTAGAAAAACTTTTACATAAGAAAAGGAAAAACCAATAGTTTACTTCAATTCAGAATGCAAAAATCTGTATATGTTGTTTGAATTAAATATGACACATTCAAATAAAGGTCAGAGTGAATCTTAAATTAAGCTATCCAAAAAATAGGACCATTTCTACTTTCATAGGTCTTAAAAATAGATCTACTCTTGACCATATATTCTATAGAGTAGGGTAATCTTACCTTGGTCAATGTAAGAAGAGGATTTTAATGTTTTCTTTTAAGAATATTCCTTTCATGAAATTGTTCTTCTTCTAATGGAAGTGATGTTGATGGAACTCAGCCCAGTATCAAACTGATAAAAGAAGTAAAAAGTGTTCCCATTTGCCTTTTATTAGTATTTTTTCTGGCATGTTCCTCTGAAATTTGGCACAGCTTGGAAGGGAAATGTATAAATGGAATGAAGTGGCCACTTTAAAATGTAATAAGCATGAAAGTGAGGAAAAGGCTATTACAAAGCATGCTGCTCTAGAAGCCAAGCAAAGGAAAAGATTTCTCTCAGTGTCAATGAGAAATATAAATGAATCTAAAAACATTAATGGCAAAATGAAAAGAAAAAAATAAGAAGTAAACTCTCATAAGGATCTCCTGCTTTCTCTCTCTTAGCCAGAGAGTGATTTTCCTGTGCTAGAAGATGCCGCATGTGAGGTAGAGAGATGCAGAAGGAGAATCTCATTAACATGAGCTCTCCACTCCCCATGCACTTTGAAACTGCCTGCTGTCAGGCTGCTGAGAAGCCAACATATGCAGGCTTCCAGGGCGTGCATGCTGCAGAAGGCTGCGTGTAATTATTTCTGGATAGGATTCTGTGTATGATTCCATGATAATACTGCCTTATAGTCTGTCTTTATTTGAACTGATATTTTCTATACATATAATTTCAGCTTCTAACAGTGAGATATCAAATTGGGGAGCACACAGGTGTTTTCTCATAAGCTCTGTAGCAAATGTCGATATCTGAACTCTGGTGGATTTACTGTGCTGATTAGAATAAAGAAAAAAACCCCAACATTTTTTACTTTTTTTGGAAATGTTGATTATAGTCAGTGCATGATAGCTGTGTCCATTATAGCAATTGACTCTATCTGGAGTATCTTTAAATTTCTAATAGGTGTGTTCTATACTGAAATGATACATAATTTCAGTTTCAAGATGTCATATAGAGTATCTGTGTGATATCCTCTTATTTTTCTGCAAGATATCCCAATTGTTTTTCTTTATCATTACTATTTCTTAAAAATTATTTAAAAAATGCATTGCCCTAATAAAAGTCAATAAACTATATTTACTAGATAGTTTATTAAGTGGAGAGGATATTGTAAGATTTTAGTGGGTTTTTAAAAATTTTGTAAATGTTTATAATTTCTGTTTTTTATGTTAGCAAACTTTTCAGCCTGGAGATTTAATTTAATCATTTGCCTTAAAAGTGATAGAGAAGAGAATACACAGGTAAACTATGCTGTAAGCAAACATTTATAATTGCTAAACTGCTTTACTTTTGTTTCTGTGTTAATGATTTAGTGGGAAAATGACCTTATTTTTTGCACAAAAATTAAAGTAAACAAAGCTGCTATCATTGACTTTTTCTTGTAAAACTAATTATAAATTTTTAAAACAAGGAACATTTCTGCTGTAACTATTTGTGCATTTAAAAATACCAGTGTAGATAAAGGAGGTGGTTGATTATTTTGTTTTTAGTTTTCTGATTAGCTTATTTCAAGCATTCTAAAGTCTTCTGATCATTTAAAGTAATGTTGAATTTTGGATTACTTCATTTATAGTGCTTATATCTAGGTTCTAAAACTGTTTAATGGCAAAGCCTTTTTATTATTCTAATTTATTCAGTAACCAAGAATTTGTTGTAAGTGATACTGAGTTTTTAAAATATTTTTTTTTCTTTTTAGTCTTGTCATGGCTCCAATTTGGAATCTTAGTCCAAACCCTTCCATTTGCCTGTTAAACATTTTATTCAGTATACTCTTTACATTATTTAGAGCTCAGGTTTTGAGCACAAAGTTTTCTGAAGTGATTATGCATTTTTTTTTCTCTTTGTGCTGTTTGTGTGTTTTTTTCTACCTATCTTTTGAAAGCATAGGACAAGTCCAGTCAGGGTGGAAGGCCACATTATAGAAGCTGGGTGTTAGACAATGTGATTGTGTGAATAGGTTGCCTAGATTTTTCAAATTCACTACATTTTTGCATACCATGTGAACTATCTTTGGATATAAGAACAATATTATTAACTATGACATAATCTGTATGTTGTTTCTAATGTCTACTTTGCAAATTAGATTGATATTTGAGATGGCAGTTGTTATCTTCTTAGGAAGATAAACACTTATTTGTTTATAGAATAATAAAATGATAAACCTTAAAGTAGTCTCACAAGTTGGCCATCTTGTCTTGTTTCCTTTGCATGTCTAAGACAATATCCCATGTTCTTCCAACTGCAGAAAGGGTATTGTATTATCAAATGGGTATCTGACAAAGAATTTATGAAAACTTTAGTATTTAGAAGCTAACTACTTTTAATATGCCATTAAAAGAAATGAAAGATTTATCTTTTGATACATTTCTGGGACCTAGTGAAAATTCTTAGGCACGGAAGTGTTCTATCCCATAGTGCATTAACACATTTGTATTACAGATAAACATCTGAGAAATGACTGTTTTTAGGCCCACTTTAGGAAGGGCATATTTTGCATATAAAATATTATGATACAGTGACAGAATATTATAGCATTTAGTGAATGATTTAGTGAATACTCTCCCAAGTGTTTTTAGGATGCCAAGTGTATCTAAATTACATTATGTACATTTGGCTTACTTATACAGAATGTATTTATTTATAGAAAAAGTAGGGTTTAAAAAATGATTCTTTAACATATGTGAATAACTTGAATTGATTTTTTTCCAAGGAATAAGATGTCTTCAAGTTGGTATGAATATGGAAATTCGTGACAATGGTGAGCTTTGTTGCTTAACACTCTCTTTGTGGATTTATAAATAATGACTTATGTTCTAAAGATGTGCACAATGCTGAGGAAACGCTTGAGAGAATAGACATATATTATTACATATAGAGATACTAAATTGCTGTGACACTAATTGGGGCATAAATAATGGCATACCTAACCAAAGGCAAGCAAAACATTTGTTTGGTAATTAAAATAAAACTTATTTCTTTATAGGTTCAAAGTTTGTCTATTTAAAATAGGTTAGGTTAGGTAGATAAAACAAAAGCAAGTACACAGTGCCTAGTTTTGCATTATCTTGAGTACATTGAATTTTCATCAGTCTAGGGTTGGAGGCATTTGGAAATAGAGTGTGTTGACATGATCAATAGGACAAAACCTTGTTTTAGAGCTTTTCATTTTCTGTAGGTATATATAATACTCTGTTTACAGATCTTGCTCCCCTTGGAGTTTTTAAGGGAAGAATTAACCTAGTTTATGCTGATGACAGACAACCTTCCAGAATTAGATTAAATGACTAGTTTTAAGTTATATGTTTTAGAAAAACAAAGGGAAGAAGCAGATTCCAGTAGAATGGTGGCTTTAGAATCTTTTAGGAAATGCTGGGGAATTGCTTTGAAGATCTGTAGGTAAGTAGGGGAGCTGACTAAATGCAAGATAATAGTTGTTCCGTAACTCAACAATGCAATGCAGTATATCATGTATATGATAGAGTGAGATACTGATTCTCTGTGTAAGTACTGATATAAAGGTAGCAGTCATTGATAAATAACTGAACCATTTGTGTAGCATTATCAATATTAGTTTTGTTACATCGGGCAAGTCACCCATTCTGTTGATGCCTCCGTTTCTTCAGATGCAAATGAGAGAAAAATATCCTGGCTCATATAATTCCCAGTAAGTTTTTGTTATTATTATTATTTCTATTACTGTTATATTATTAAGCTCTGAGAATACAAATATATTTTATTTCAATTTCAGCTTCCCATTTTATTAATTTTGCAGCTGTTGTTGGTGATTTGTAATACTGTTTAGTGTGAAGGGCCTCTTCTTCGATTAATTTAGCTGACTAATCTTGATGACAAATTCTTTATGTTAAAGTACAGGAATGCTGGGAATATAAAGAAGAAAATCCATAGTCACTGCCCCCCCCCCTGGTGTTCAGTCCAATAAGGACATATGAAAAAACAAACACAATTCAGCACCAGATGTTAATAACATCTGTAAGCTATAGGTTGGGATGGAGTGCCTGAGGATGTTGGGAATATCGCTTTGGCAGAAAAACTAATTCTAAAACAAAAAGGGGATGCAAGATTAAAGGCAGAGAATATGAAGGGGCCTGGGGATATTTTTAGAAATGCTGGCATGTAAAATTCAAGGTAGGGTATTGGAAGATGATTGGTTAAATTGATATTCAGAACCTGGATTCTGCAAAGCCATACAAAGCAATTGATATTCTATATTTTGACCAATAGGCAATAGAAGCAATTAATTAATTTCAACTAGGAAATAAAATCATCTGATTAAGTTTTTATAAAAATTATTCTAGGTGTATATGGAGGATGAATTGGAGGTGACAAGTTGAATTAAGAAATAGGGAGATCACTGGCTGACTTGTGGTTGCAAGTGGATAATCCTTGACCTAGAATGCTGAAGTCACTGGTTCGAAACCCAGGGCTTGCTAGGTCAGGGCACATATGAGAAGTAACTACTATGAGTTGATGCTTCCTGCTCCTCCCCATTCATTCTCTCTAAAATCAAAAAATAAAAACTTGAAAATAAAAAATAGGGATACCACCAAGGAGGATGTTGTAGACATTTAGATCAAGTTTTAGTGTTGAGCATTAGAGTGCTGGCAATAGATGCTACTGGTGGAGAATAATTATGATGAACTCAAAATACCTCAACTTGGTTTTCTGATTTATGATCTGTACCAGGCAATGTGGAAACTACAAGAACTCTCCCCATTATTTGTATGTCACACTCCTTTTAATTTTTTTGCAATATTTTAAAGCACAAATTATAACTTTTAGTTAAAACAATATATCCACATGGTTTAAAAGCAATCAAATAATATTAAAATGCTTATGAGTTCAGTAGTCTCTTGAAGCCACCAGTCTCTGTCTCTGGAAGCAACCACTTTCAGCAGTTTCTTTTCTTTAAACATTCTGATTACTCTCCTAGTTCTTGATTTCTCAGTTTTAGATATTTATTTATTAACTTTTCATCATAATAGGTGAGAAATTTTCTCTTACATGCCATTTCTGCTTTCTTCTATTGTTTTTCATTTCTACTTCCTCTATTTGTTCAATTAGCTATATCATACTTTACTTAGTACATACTGTCAATAGTATGCTATTATAACTTTCAGAGAGTCAACATTAAATTATGACTTGTTTTGTTTGCTTGTTTTTCAATGTTGTCTGTCCTTCTGCTTCATTTACTATGGTTTCTGTGTTTCTTCTCACTACTTATTTCAAGTGCCCAGATTTGTTGCACACTGTTTGTAATTTCTCTAAATTATTAAATATTAAATTCCAAACTCTCTAATAAGTACATTCCTGAACCCTACATCAAGGGAGACCTTTGTCCCTCATTCTGTAGTCTGTCTATTCTGGTCTGTGCTGACGCTGCTTGGCCTGGAGCACAGCTCTCATCCCGGGCTCCCCTTCAATGGTCTTCTATGGCATCTCTCCTATTTTCTTTCTTTTTTAAAAATTTTATTTAGACAATTAATTTTAACAGGGTGACATTGATCAATTAGAGTACATAGATTCAGAGGAAACATCTCCAGATCATTTTGAGATTTGATTATGTTGTATACCCATCACCCAAAGTCAAATTGTCCTCCGTCACCTTCTATTTGGTTTTCTTTATGCCCCCCTCCCCCACCCCTCCTTCTCTTCCCTCCCCCTCCCCCTGCAAACCACCACACTCTTGTCCATGTCCATGAGTCTCAATTTTGTGTCCCACCTATGTATGGAATCATACAGTTCTTAGTTTTTTCTGATTTACTTATTTCACTCAGTATAATGTTATCAAGGTCCATCCATGTTGTCATAAATGATGCTATGTCATCATTTCTTGTGGCTGAGTAGTATTCCATTGTATATATGTACCACATCTTCTTTATCTAATCTTCTATTGAAGGGCTTTTTGGTTGTTTCCATGTCTTGGCCACTGTGAACAATGCTGCAATGAATATGGGCTGCACGTGTCTTTACATACCAATGTTTTTGAGTTTTGGGGGTATATACCTAGTAGAGGGATTGCTAGGTCATAAGGTAGTTCTATTTTTAGTTTTTTGAGGAACCACCATACTTTCTTCCATAATGGTTGTACTACTTTACATTCCCACCAACAGTGAATGAGGGTTCCTTTTTCTTCACAGCAGTTCATATTTTCTTGATTTCATACTCTTCTCTCTCTTGGTTTTTACTCTTCTGTGCTGTGGGCACATCCTTCAGTAACATTTTAAGGAAGGGGCAATGGAAGAAAATTTCTGACTTTGTATGTTTGACAATAACTTTATTTTATCCTAGCAGTAGTTTGATTGTTTTACTGGCTATGGAATTCAGGGTTATAGAAAAATAATTTTTTTCCTCTGAATCTTAAAGGGGTCATTATACTTTCTTTTGTATTTAGTGCTGCTGTTGAGAGACTTTATGCTATTCTGATTAATGCTTTTTTAAAGTCCTTTTTTTTTTAAAAAAAAATGACCATTTTTTCTTCCCTCAAAAAATCTTTAGGATCTGATTTTTTTAATGTTAGTATGATAAAATTTTATGATCATGGGCTATGTTATGGATATTTCTTGATTTATTATGCTGTGCTATGTATATATTTAGTGAACCTTCCTCATTTAGAATGGCATTCAGTTTTGAGAAAATATTCTTAATTATATCTTTGATAATTTTTTTTCTTGTTTATTCTTTGTTCTCTCTTTTGGGAACTCCTGAGGGAAAACTTTCTGAATTAATTTTTTAATATAGCATTTTTTGGCTATGATCATTATTATTATTATTTTAAGTGAGAGGAGCAGAGACCAGAGGCAGTCTCCTGCATGCACCCCTAAGGAGATCCCTATATGGCAAGGCCTATATGGGGCTATTGCTTGGCAACCAAGATATTTTTAGTGCCTGAGGTGAGGCTCCACTGGAAGCCATCCTCAGCACCCAGGGCCAACCCACTGGAACCAATTGAGCCATGGCTGTGAGAGAGGAAGAGAAAGAGAGAGAGAGAGAGAAGAGGGGAATGAGGAGTGGTGGAGAAGCAACTGGTTGCTTCTCCTGTGTGCCCTGACCTGGAATTGAACCTGGGATATCCACATACTGGCTGATACTTTGCCACTGAGCCAACTGGCCAGAGCCTACTATTACTATTTTTTTTCACTGTACCATGCCAGGGACAGACAGACAGGCAAGAAGAGAGATGAAAAGCATCAGCTTGTAATGGTGGTACTTTAGTTCATCGATTGCTTTCTCATAAATGCCTTGACTGAGGCTGGGGGCTCCAGCTGAGCCACTGACCCCTTGCTCAAATCAGTGACCTTGGGCTTAAGCCAGTGACCTTTGGGTGCAAGCCAGCGACCATGGGATCATGTCTATGATCCCATGCTCAAGCTGGTGAGCCTGCGCTCAAGTTGGTGACCCCGCACTCAAGCCGGCAATCTTGGGGTTTTAAACCTGGGTCCTCAGTGTCCCAGGTCAACATTCTCTCTACCGTGCCACTGCCTGGTCAGGCTTAGATATTATTTTTAACAAGCAATAATCAGAGACTATTTTTCAAGCAGAAGTAAGTAAAAATTAAGTACATTGACAATATCCTTTTTTGGGAAGGTGAAAGAAAATAAGCCTTCTCCTAAAATTGTTGGTGGGTGTGTAAATTGAGATATAGCATTTTTGGAAGACAGTTTGGTAGTACTTATAACAATAGTTTCCAAAATTAAGTATTCCTTCTGGAGAAATTCTTAAGCAAAAGGATATATGACACATAGATGTTTAATGTAACACTATTCCTAAGAGTGAAGTCTGAAACTGCTAAAAAAATTTTTAAAGGCTTTATTTACTGATCTTTAGAGAAAGGAGTATGTGTGGGAAGAGTCAGATCATAGGTAGCTGGTTCTTGTATGTGCCTTGACCAGGCAAGCCTGGAGTTACAACCTGGTGACCTCAGCATTCTAGGTCGGCACTTTATCCACTGCACCACCACAGATCAGGCCTAACTGTATTTTTAAAAAAGTATGAAATAAACTATGATCTATTTATATAATGTAATTGGTAAAAAACATAAGATATATAAATCTGGGATGGTAAATCTCTGGGATATGTTAAGAATAATATTTACGGTTGTATAGTATGTATAATATGATCTCAGTATATGTAATTTATAAATGCTATTATTCTATACATGTGTTTCATATAATGCTTAATAAATAAATATAAATGCATAGACAACTTCTGAAATGTTGTGTATCACCCACTTGACAGTGGTTACTTGTGGGGAGGGGTGCAGGACCAAGAGAGGCTGAAGAAACCTCTTCTACTTTATTATATAGATTTCTGCATTGATATTCCCCCCACCCAAGACCATGTTATCATGTTTGATATTGCAAATTAAAAAAAAAAACAACTAAATTTTTTCTCCATTAAATAAAATTAACCAAAAAATATCTACCCCTCATTTTTATCCTTTGAATGTGGGTTTAATATATTTTCTTCCACTGTAATTTATACCGTGAAATTTGTGAATATCCTAGTTTGAGAAGTAGTTTTATAATCATAAAATATAAGCAACAAGCTGGATTTTATTTCTGATTGTTTTACACTTTATTAATTGAAACATATTTGCCATTTACTATTTTCAGACATATTCTGCTTTTCTTGAAGAATACATAGTATATAGAGTACAAGATTAATTCAACAGCCTTTGGCTGTGAGAATCTCAAGGAATAACTGATAATTAATTTTCTTTAGTGAGAAGAGAGAAGCAAAGAAGAATAAATCACCTACCACACATGAGTCAACCTATGTTCAAGAGTTCCTTTTTTTCCCATGTGAATGACAAACTTAGTTTTCTTTGATTTTTATACAATGTAGAAGAATAAATAGTATATAAATACTTCAAATTTTTAACATCCTTGAAAAGTTTATAAAAAAGAGAATATTTCTAATTTAAAAACAAACCATATTTAAATTAAAAATATATACTGTTGCAAAGAATGTAAGTTTGTTCAATAGCAGATCATGGGGAAAAATACCTGTTCTTTGTAATTTACATGAATGAAAAGAAAAGAATTTTAATGGACCTTGAGATTCTTTCTTCTCAACACAAATACCTTGTTGACAACACTTGATCCTGATGTTACTTGGTTCCTTTAAGAAGAGACCCATTCAGGATTCTCTGAATCAATTCTCAGCTTCAGACTCTAAGTTCAGGATCAGGTTTGTCATATATGTTGCTACTGATACATCTTATGTAAAAGAACTACAATATAATGATGTGTTCTAATTTTAAAGGCAGTTCTGGGTGTCCAGGTCACCTTTCAAATCATCAGATTACATTGGTCCACCTAAAGGCTATGAATTTTTCTATAGACAGATATTTGTGGAATATGACCTCTTTTCAATTTTTGCATGTTTATGATTGTCCTTTTGAAGTTTCTATTAAGGGAAGCCAAAAAAATCAGGGGTGCTGTCTGATCAGGGAGAAAAAAATCATTGTTATTCCAAAGCTATTTTATTTATCTATCAAGAAATAACCATTTCATACCATTCTTTTTTTTAAAAATGAGGTGATGTAAAT